>NC_143551.1:64673636-64976666 GCF_054136105.1 Typopeltis vanoorti
ATCTTCTAAGGCACTTTTTACTGTATCAATCCACCTATATCCTGGTCTTCCTCTGGGTCTTTTTGCTGCAAACCTGGCAGAGAACGCTTGTTTTGCTAATCTTTCGTCACCCATTCTGTTTAAGTGACCATACCACCTGAGATTAGCTCTGCTAACGCATTCCTGGGTGCTGACAACATCAAGTTCTTTCCTAATATCTTTGTTTTTAATATGATATTGCCATTGATGCCATCTGTTCACGCCCCTAATCTTTCTCGGGACTCTCATATCAGTGGACTCTAGTCTTTGGTCAAATGTTTTACTTCTTACCCAGCTCTCAGATCCATAAGTTAAAATTGGTATGCACGTCTTCATTGCAGCTCTATCTCTACTGGCCTACCATTGCTGTCTGTTTTAAGCTCTGCTTTCAGTTCTCATTAGTCATTTGTGAAGGATCATTCATTATGTATCCCATTATTTCAAACAAAAATTACTGGTAATTTTTGTTTGAAATAATGGGAAAGAAGATGACGTTGATGATGCACACAAGGAAACTGCTTGAGGCTGGAAGAAGTGATAGCAAATAGGAGATTCTTGGTAAGTCATATTCATTTTCAGTTTTTTCCTAAAAATTTTAGTTTCCGAAGATCCCTGCATATATCTCGCATCACAATTTTTTAGCTTCAATTTTGAGGAAAAAAATGCAAGTTATATTTGAGTAAATACAGTAAACCTACAGTATCCTAGTACCATGGGTAGACTAATTTCCCTTCATTATTATTTTTATACATCATCATGAAACCATTCCTGAGAAGACCCAACTTTTTTTCAAGCCACTTTGGCCTCCAATAAGCAAAGTAAGTTAGTCTCAATAGCTCCACTTGTGCAATGAAATTTATCTTCCACCTAAAGACAACAAATGCTCATGTCTCTGGTACGATTTAAACCCACAGTCAGCTGATTGGAGAAGTAAGCCAGCCTTTTATGTAGTGCAGTTGAAAAACATGCTTGCTATAAAACATTTATACCCTCATATTTTAGAATTTCTGATCAAATATCACCCTCCAACTGTCTTTTCAAATTTAAGATTGTTGATGGCTTTTTCTACCTCAAGTATTGATATGTACTCCTGATATGTACTCTCACACATATTCATGAAAAATTAACTTGCATTCCAATCAGACTAACTCAATAACACAAACTACATTTCATGTAACATTCAGTCTCTTTCAACTAATCCAAAACAAAAAAAAAAATGTTCTTACAGAGAACTTAATTCATCCATAATGGACTTTTTCCTATGTAATTTCTCTATCATTATTTCAAAATTCAATCTACTAATAGCTGCTTCAAACCTTACTGCTTTGTTACAAGATTTTGCACAGTGTATGTCAAAAGCCAATTCCTTTGGTAGTAATGCACAATGGTTCTCTTTGTCTGATTGCACAAGTTGAAGTGGTAAATACAAAATATTAAATTGCAGTAATTCCTTCAAGAATATTTCATAATGTTTGCATCTCTTTAATAATACACTGCATAATACGAAGTAAGTTAGTCAAGTTCTCCATATTTCTTTGAATATCATGGCATCAGTATTACATATGAAAAAGATAACTTTACATCCATTAATTTTGCTCTTTACATTTTCTTAACTAATAATATCATACAAATTAGCATTAGAATGAAAATTTATAAAATAATTTTTTTTTAAATTTTTTAATTCAATAGCAAATTAAGGTTGCAGTATATACATATATACTCTAATATGTAAATGAGTTTGCTTAACACGTTCGCTGCCACGCTACTTCGGCATAGTCTGTTCCCGTACGCCGAGCAATTTCACTTCTTCAAGGTCAGTATGGTAATCTCGTTGCAGGTGGTAAGCGTCATACGAGTATACTCGTAGTTGGCTTGTGCAGAGCACATACCATCTATGAGTATACACAGTTTTGCTGCTAGCTCCTCCACAAGCCAAGCATTTTCACTTCTTCAAGGTCAGTACGGTAATCTCTTTGCCGGCGGTAAGCGTCATACGAGTGTATTCGTAGCTGGCTTGTGTAGCTCATATACGAACTACGAGTATACTCGTAGTTGGCAGCGAACGTGTTAATACAGTAATCTATCATTTATCACTTTCGAAACAGTGACCCTTCAATTAACTGACTCTCTGCAGTTAATATGAAACATGCAAACCATCTTCTAATACATGTAGTATTTCAATTATCTGACCCTTCAATTATCAAAATGGCAAACTGCTTTCCCAAGGTGGTTAGATAAATGGCAGATTACTGTATTTGAAATAACAAATGATCTTCCAAAATGATTTTCCAATCAAGCATAAATGCTAAAAGTTATCAGTTTCTTCCTTTAAATGATTAAAAAATAAAGGTAAAAAAAACAGCATATAAAAAATGAGTAGTATCTGAGACATATACCTAATGAATACTTACTATTAACAAAAATAAAATGAACAGCTACTCTCCTACTTGTTCAGGAAGCTAATACTGGGTATTAAAATCAGCTCTCATGTAAAATACAACTAAACCTCATATAAACTAGCCAAAACATCAAGAGGGATAATCTATGGAATAATTTCAAAACAGTTATCTTCCCAGCAAATAAATTTAGGAAATGCTATAGTAATTCTCAACTCAGACCGATAAGAGATCCAACAATGCTACATGGATATGAAGTACTAATTTATGTGTGAAGGAGAGAAATATAAAATTATACTAATAATCTTCTTAAAATAATAAACAATGTTACCATTTAGATCTCTTCTTTATGAATCTTCCAGAATTCAAAGAGAATACTACCTTAATACCAATCATTAAGAAATCAATTCCTTAACTTCTTTATTCATTATACATTAAAAAAAAAAACTTTTGAATACTTCCTAACTACAGTTTCCATCATGAAGAACACAACATCGTAGCCAGTTCTGATGTAGTCAGCTTATTTAGCAAAGGCCACATAAAGTACAGGATATACTCTCACTCATGATCTCACTAAGATCATGAGTGATATTAGTGAGAATGCATAAATCAGGATACCTTCAGATTAAAAAAAAAAAATACCAAAAGTACAACAGAACTTAGAGCAGACTATGTGGAGTTCAGGCTGACATCTATGGAGGGGGGGGGAGGTGATAGATAGACAGATAGTGTGTGTGGTGGAGTGGAATCAAGGCAAATGAGGGTCACAAGTGGAGTGCACCAGGGTTCTGTTTAATTTGTACATTAATGATATAGTAGAAGATTTGAGGGGGAATATTCAGTTGTTTGTTGATGCAAAACTAGGGAAATAGATGAAAAAGGTGACGTACCTAATCTAGCCTAAATCCTGTTATTACAACTTGAATAATGGGAAGAGAAAGATTTTGAACCATATTCACTGAATCTCAAATTATGGGGGGGGGGGGAAGAAGTTATTCATTACATGGCTCTGTAAAAGGTTAAGTCCTGTCTCGGTAATTTATTTACATTTTATAATAATGTGACACCAACAAAACTGAATAAAGGAAATCGCTACACCATGATACTGCTGGACTTTGCAAAGGCATTTGACAGAATACTGCATGGGATTGAGTTTTCTCAATCCCATGCTTTCATGGGAATATAAGAAACGATCTGTATTTAAGTTTTGTAAATCTGAAAAACGCATATGACAAGGTGCCAACAGAAAAGTTATTCAAAACAGTACAGTTGTATGGTGTCAATGAGGCATTATTTCAGGCAATACTTAGTCTTCATTTGAGTTGTAAGTCAGCAGTTAGAAATGAAGGAAGTACAGAAAGATGGTTTAATGTTAAATTTGGTGTCAGGCAAGGATGTGCATTATCTCCTCTGCTATTCATTATCTATATGGATCACATTATGAAGGAAAGTGGCATTAAACCTGATTGTTAATGTTAGCTCTTTACTTTATACGGATGATGTTATACTTCTAAATAAATCTGCTACAAATCTGCAAGATTAGCTGATTAAATTGAATAACTGTTGTAATAGATATAGATATGAAGGTCAGCAATAATGAGACAAAGATGATGAAAATTGTCAGAAACATTGAAAATATCAACTGCATTGTGAATGGATAATGTATAGAACAAGTAAAACATTTCAGCTTCTTAGGCACAATTTTTTGTGAAGAAAGTAAATTAAATATGGAAATAGACAACAGAATCAACAAAGCTGGTATGATAGGTAGTCAATTGAATAATTTATATGGAATAAGAGAGAAATTAGTCAAAACACTAAATTAGCTGTATACAAGACAGTGTTCAAACCAATTTTAACTTATGGATCTGAGCGCTGGGTTAGAAATAAAACACTTGACCAAAGACCAGAGACCACAGATACAAGAGTTCTGAGAAAGATTAGGGAGGATGAACAGTTGGCATCAATAGCAATATATATAAAAATGAGGATACTAGGAAATAACTTGGCATTGTTAGCATTCAGGAATGTGTTAGCAGAGAGCTAATCTCAGGTGGTATGGTCACTTAAAGAGAGGAAAGATTAGAAAAACAAGTGTTCTCTGCCAGGTTGGCAGGAAAAAGACCCAGAGGAAGACCAAGATATAGATGGATTGATACAATAAAAAGTGCCTTAGTAGACAGAAATATAAGATTTGATAATGTTGGAGTAGTGACAGGTAACAGATTGATTTGAAGGAAAATTGCAGATAGGAAGTTAGTAATGATGTAAGTTTTTCATGTAGTACTATCATATCCTGTACACCCCTTGAGGAGTACATATCAGAAATTTGATGATGATGAGGATTCAGATCGGGATTCCCAGATAGGCAATCAGACGGCGATGTGAGGTCAGGCACATTCACCCAACCTCTTAGCCACAGTTGTGTGGTCTTCACCTAGTGTACAGGGGCTGCATCCTTTTGGAAGGTCCACTGTCTACCGTAAAAGAATATGTTGTTCAGGGACCATACTACAGGTTCCAGCACAGTGTCTTGATACACTTTGGCAGAGGTTTTAACCCTAAGGGAAGGTATTCGAGTTGCATTTATGTCCACCCGCCACACTAAACTATCACAGACACGGCGATGGCCTCTCTGAATCATGAATGATATGGCATGTGGTGTGGGACTATCCATGGCATATACTCAATTGTTTTGATGGTTAAAAAACTCTTCAATGGTGAAAATCTTCTCATCTGTGAAGAAGATATCTCTGTGTCTGTTGTTGGCAAGGCTGCTAAGGACTAGATTTTTTCTTTGTGGTGAATGGTTGGAATGGATTGCCAGAAGTGGCTGGGAGTGCTCTGTCAGTGAATGAATTTAAGGAGAGGTATGACAGTCATTGTATGAATAACCTGTATAACAATGATAAAATAATAACAACATAGCCTGGAATTAATACATGACACTGTACCTGACAATGATGGCTGGCATGGATTATTAGAAGTTTCATTTATAATTTATATAAATAATATAATCTTTAAATAATGGCTTCACATAAGAGAAAACTAAATATAATTTATTACTCCTATATATTTCACTCAATGTCATGAGCTTCTTTCAGGGAGAAGCAGAAGAATTGGTAACAACATTTAAATTCTGAATACAAGAATAAGTCATATAGCATGTGTATGAGCATTTAGAGAATCAGATTTCTAACACCGTTTCTCCTTGACCATACATTTGGCTACATTTGTGGACGATATTTTTGCAATTTGGTAGAGCCTCCGTAGCTCAGTCAATATAGATGAAGCCCTTTGGTTGGAAAGACCTGGGTTCGATTCCCGTCCATGATGTGAGGAACTTTTATCTGGTCTTTTTTGACTAAAGGTGAGTTAGCCAGTCTTATACAGAGGTGGATGAGACTGGCTAACAGTTTTTCTCTCAGAAACTCAGTATTTCGTCACTCAGAACAGGCAAACTGTGTATTCACGGGGCCAGTTGGCCCCGTGAATACACACCCTTCTACAGACAAAAATACCCCCCCACACACACACACACAATGTCAGGCTCTGCGACAAGTCGGTTATGACTGTGCGTGTATGGTTGCATGATGTAAAAAAGGTGGACCCCAAATAGATGGAATACGGCACAAGAGAAAAAGAAGAAGAAGAATCTTTGCAATCTCTAGTCTCATCCTGAAACAGAACTACTTAAATTTCTGGATAAAATTAACTCCTTAAATACTCACATCAAGTTCACTATTTGAATGTAAATCTAACAACAGTCTCCCCTTTTTGGATACTTGAATACATTATACTCTGCTGGTAATATTGAACTTTCTGTTTACAGGAAGCTATCCTTAACATGGAGATATATCCAAGCATCTTCACATCATTATCCTTCACGAAAAATAGGTATTATCAAAATCCTTGTACATCAATAATGTACAATTTGTTCTTCTGAGTATCTTCTATTAGAAGAATTAAATACAATGAAACGCTCTATTAGTTAATGAATACAGTGAAAATTTGATACAGAAAATATCTGATAATTATCATTCCTCTTCCGGATTGCAATCTAATGTTAAAAGGATTTGCATACCCTACTTTAAAGGACTATCTGAACAAGTAGCAAGGACACCCTTTGAAGTTATAATTTGTATGAGAGGAGGTTTGGAAAGTTCTGATAAACACCTAAAACAAAATTAATTAATTTTATGTCTTCTTTTATATATATATATATATATATATCTTATATATCCTAAAAGAAAAGATATTTTCTGAAAACATATTTTTTATATGAAAAAACATTCTTATTCTAGGTGTTTATCAGAACTTTCCAGAACTCCCTCGTATACTTCAAACCAACTTGGAAGTTGTCATCTTTCTTACAACTGATCGAAGATAAATTATCACCTCAATCCTTGCCTAGTGTTTACCAAATACCTTGTTCTTGTCATCTTGGCTACTCTGGACACATAGGCCATTCTGCCACTATTAGAATCAAAGAACATCAAGATTATATAAGATTTTTGGAATCTGAAGGTTCAAGCCTTGCTTCTCATGCCACTGCCACTAGACACAGAGTTCACTGGAACTGTACTAAGATGTTACACTACAGTAGCTTCAAATTTGATAGTCTTTTTTTTTTGAATTGTGTGAAGCCCTACACCAACATCCTAATCTATTAAACAGACTATATGCCTATCTCTAATTGAAAAGTGACTGCTGTTAACAGTTTATAAAATTTTTTTAAATTAATTAATTTACATATACTCCCATATCTGTGAATGTTAATAGTGTTTCCTTCTACAGTACAACTGTGACCAAGACATGTGATATATGCATGCTGTATGACTCGTTCTTGTATTCAGAATTTAAATGTTATCAGTTCTGCATTTTCCCTGAAAGAAGCTCATGGCATATTGAGCAAAATATATAGGAGAAATAAATTATATTAGTGTCATCTTACATGCGTAAAAGCTGTTATTTAAATATTATATTAAGGCATGGATTATGGGAAGGATATACCTAATAACTGAGTGTATATACAAGACATGGACAGGACTGCAACCTCTCATGTGGGATTAATATGAGAAAAATAAATATAAAAAACAATATACAATATATAATAAAGCAGCAATTTTACAAAAGAAACCATTTCTATACAAACCTAAGGAGTCTTTACTTTTTGAGTTAAGTGCTGCTTTAGCACTACCAAGAGCAAGTAACCATCGCTGACATTCTTTAGAAGTAGCAGCTTTTAAATATAAATGCTGATCAGTAGAAAGCACAATGTCCAGTCTTTGAGGATCCGTCAAATGAACTTGGGGGAAAAAATGCATATAAGATATGACTAATACTATTAACTCGGAGTTGGGATATGTTCATTTTTAATATAAACTGACTAAAAACCCGAGAATTATAACAAATTGAGATTTATTTGAAAACGCAACATGTTTTGTCGAGATTGACTTCATCAGGCGTTAAGAACATAGAAAGATATTAAAAGACACTGAAAAAAACATTGAGACACTCTAAAGCTATACAATTATAAAGTTATAATATTCAACTGTAAATTACAGTTATTATCGACTTGAGCTATAGTCCGTGTTAAAGTTCTATTGTTGTACACTTGTGCGTGTGTGGAACCACGTGATCTCCAGTATCTGATAGTAGAGCTGAAAGAGTCAGGCAAATTATAGCTGAGATTATTGTTCATATGAAGAGGGTCCAAGGTGATTTCTTTTGACTCTACAATGTGGCGTTCTACCTCATCATGGCAAATGTGTAGGTTTGAAGTTGTTGTCCAATTTACTTCATGTTGGCGGCTTTTGTTGTTTGTGTTTATTGAAAACAGGACATGGCCTGATAGGGAAGTTGCTCTGGTTCTCTTATAAGCAATGTCTCTCTGGTGTTCCTCGAGACGTAGGAGGATAGATATTTCTCCATTTGGCTATAGTAAGGTTTTCCGCACACACGTGACTTTGTATACACCTGGAAATTGTAGAAGGTTGTGAGATTGTTTATAGTTGCTGAAACTTGATCTTATTTTTGGAAGGATCGAGAAGCACGTTTGTATGTTGAATTTCTTTAAGATTCTACTCAGTTTTTTGGATAGTGTGCTGATATATATGGCAAGGAGATATAACCTTTAGACACCTGAATCAATAAAAGTCACTATATTTAGAAAACCAACACACACGGACAGATATTTGCATGCGTCCTCACATCACCATCCAGCGCAAAAGTTGGGTATTATATCAACTCTTGCGAATTGTGCAAGGTCTGTACTGTCAGATGAAGAAGAACTAAAAAAAGAACTACTCTTTAAAAAGTATCAACAAGCAATTATCCCACCGTCAACGTAGCAACATAGAGATACAGAACGACTCCAAAGGTTATATCTTCTTGCCATATATCAGCACACTATCCAAAAAACTGAGTAAAATCTTAAAGAAATTCAACATACAAACGTGCTTCTCGACTCTTCCATAAATAAGATCAAGTTTCAGCAACTATGAACAATCTCACAACCTTCTACAATTTCCAGGTGTATACAAAGTCACATGTGAGTGCAGAAAACCTTACTATGGCCAAATGGAGAAATCTATCCTCCTACGTCTCGAGAAACACCAGAGAGAGACATTGCTTATAAGAGAACCAGAGCAACTGCCCTATCAGGCCATGTCCTGTTTTCAATAAACACGAACGACAAAAGCCGCCAACATGAAGTAAATTGGACAACTTCAAACTTACACATTTGCCATGATGAGGTAGAATGCCGCATTGTAGAGTCAAAAGAAATCACCTTGGACCCTCTTCATATGAACAATAATCTCAGCTATAATTTGCCTGACTCTTTCAGCTCTACTATCAGATACTGGAGATCGCGTGGTTCCACACACGCACAAGTGTACAACAATAGAACTTTAACATGGACTATAGCTCAAGTTGGTAATAACTGTAATTTACAGTCGAATATTATAACTTTATAATTGTATAGCTTTAGAGTGTCTCAATGTTTTTTCAGTGTCTTTTAATATCTTTCTATGTTCTTAACGCCTGATGAAGTCAATCTCAACGAAACATGTTGCGTTTTCAAATAAATCTCAATTTGTTATAATTCTCGGGTTTTTAGTCAGTTTATATTAAAAATGAATATATATATAATATAATATATATAATAAATTGTATATTACTACCAAACATATATTTTGTCAAAGAAGGCATTTATATAAAGTCAGGGTTTGAAAATTTTCGTGCTAAGTCATCTGACAGACAAATATCTTATCAGTCAGTCTATGGAGTACCAATTATTTCTGATATACAGTCATGTGTTCAACACCAGATGTGATCAATTTAATAGCTTTTATTAATGTCATGGTTACTTTTTATCGCATGCAATTAGTGAATGCTTAAGCAAACATATTAACTACTTATATATTAGTGTGTTTATCAGCCTATGAAATGACTGATGGTAATATGTTCAACAATAAAACAATAACAATAAAAATTAAGAAATTATGTAATTTACGAAAATTAAAAAATGTAATTTTTTTCTCAATTTTCCAAGTTTCATATCCACAATTAATTATTTAATTTCTATGTATTTCATCAGCAGGTATGAAATATGGCATAACTAAGAAATCAAACACTGGTCTAACAGGTTGAAAGGTTCCATGACAGACCAGCTCCCTGTCTGGGTAAAAATAATATTGTTCTGAACTCAATTTTTTTTTTAAGATATAGATGAAAATGAAAATACCATGGGACTTTTTTGGGACATGGAATGTACAAAGTCTAAATATTAAATATCATGAGATAATTCTGGAAGTAGAATAATGAAAAGTAGATATTTTGGTCCTAACAGAAACAAAGAAGAAAGGTAAGGGGATTTGAAATAAAGGGTAAATATCTACACATATGGAGTAAAGTGGATTAAAGAAGAAGGGCTAAAACTGGAGTATCTATCCTCATAAAAGCAAATGGAAGAATCAAGTAAACAGTGGTGGAGAAGTAAATGAAAGATTTATAAAAGTCATTCTTGAAGTACATGGACAGGAATTTTTAATTATTGGAACTTATGCCTCACTTGATGAAAAGGATTCACCCCCCAAAACACACACATCCCAATTCAAGTACCAGAAGTGAGTTCAGCACATGGTAAAAATAATTATTATTATTATTATCCAGGTCTCCATGGAGTCAAAAGACTCATCGTGGGAGGTCGTTTTTAGGAAACACAAAGTTTATCATACCACTCCTTGAATCTATTGATTGTTCCTGTCCCAACCACTCTCTCAGGCAATGCATTCCAAGGTTCAACCACCCTCCACGTAAAGAAACCACTCCTCACCCTCTTGTGCACAGCCTCCTTTCGTAACTTCTAGGGATGGACCCTTGTCATCGCCTTCCCGCCATTCCGCCAAGTGAAAGAACTCTCCAATGTCTACCCTGTAACTGCCTCTCAACAGTTTAAAAGTCTCGATCATATCACCTCTCCTTCTTCTATCCACCAAACTCCGCAGTCCACATTCCCTCAGTCGATCCTCATAACTCATATTGTACAGTCCTGAAACCATCTTTGTTATCTGCCTCGTACCCTTTCCACAGTCAGTTTATCCCCTTCAAATCCTGGGGACCAAATCTGAGAACAATAGTCTAAGTGTGGTCTGATCAGAGTGTTATACAACAGAATGATAACTCTTTTATCTTTGCAGGTCAGCGTCCTTCTCGGTATTGCAGCAATTCTCTGAGTTATCCTCACCACCTTTGCAATATGCTCCCTGAATTTCAGTTTTCTATCAATCATCATTCCCAGATCTCTTGTCTCCCCTACCTCCTCCAGTACAGCTCTTCCAATCAAGTATGCATCCTCCCATCAATGGATCCCAAACCTCAAGACTTTACATTTTGCTGCATTGAACCGACGCCCCAATTGGAATCAAAATCAGTTGAACAATGTAATCCATAAAAATAAATGCAGCAAATACCTTTCTTCTCCCTCTTCACAATCTCACCCTCCATGAGAAGTTGTAAGGATATCTTCACCAACATAAGGATCAACAAGATTCCTTCATGCTACCTCACACCAGCACCCCTAAAAATAGGCCTAATAAAAATCTTAAGGGATAAAGCATACAGCATCCCCAGTACAGAAGAAAAGCAGAAAGAAGAAATACAATACTTAACACAGATCCTACAACTGAATGGTTTCAAAACTAAGACAATTAAGAAAATTCTCAATACAATACCTACAAGAAACTTAAATAAACAAGACTTCAAGAACGCAGTCACCCTTCCTTATATCAAGAATGTAAGAGATAAATTAGCCAAACGTCTCTACAAGTATAACATAAAAGTGACTTTCCTGCCACTTGAAAAAATATCAAAATCTCTACATCCTCTGAAACCTCCACATCACTCAATGAAAAAACCAGGGGTTTATAATATACACTGTTCCTGTGGCATTTGCTACGTAGGCCAGATGGGGATATCAGGAGAAATCTGCATGAGCGAACATCAAAAGGACATAAGTCTGAATTGGCATTTCACACAGCTTCTACTGGTCATGATGTACTCTGGGACAGAACAAACATGTCCCACATTGATAAAAACTGTTTCACATGAAAATTCAAAGAGACAACAAATATGATTAAAATTCATACTCAATGCAACAAAAATCAGGGTTTGATTTTAAATCAAGTTTGGTCAGCATTTATTAAAAATTTACCAGGTTCAGACCTCAGTGAACCACAGAATGTGACATCAAATAGCATTGTTTCCAGCTAACACGCATTGACGGTTGTATAGATCTGCTATTTGTTTTTTTAATGAACTTTCTTGTTCATAATATCAACAAATGAACTAATTTTTGTAATTTCTTGTAGTTTGTACTTTAAACTTTTAGTTCTCTTTACCACTGAAGATGTTAGTCTAACAACTAAAGAAACTTGTCAGGTTTGTTTTTTAGAACTTGTTTAGTTTTAAAAAATAGTTTTTTTAATAAACATGTGGTCACAAAACTGGAATAATTCGATTGAACTATATTACACATTTTGTCAAAAGTGGTTGAATGATGTAGCACGTACACAGGTGTTTCAAAAATAAGTACCCCCGCACACACACACACGCAACAATACCTTTTTGTTTCAGTCCGATTACACTGAATTTCCAAATGACCTTGAGAAACAAATTTAACTGAAATTTGATCAAAAACAGGTGAAATGATGAATCTTGTAGGGTAATGGAGAAATGGACTCCTGCCACTGTCTGCAAAACTCCCTTTCACTTGAGTCAAATTAAGGTGAATTTTTTAAGGAACTTCAGCAACATAAAAAATTAAATTTTTTACTAAATAATTTAAGGAAATTACATCAACTAGGATATACATTAAAATAGATTTTAATATATTCAATATTAAATATATTAAAATTCGGCAAATGTCAATATTTCGGCAACATTACGTTGCCATTTTCAAGACACTTAAGAACAAGACATGTGCACGCAGGCAACAAACAGTAAGTGAGGAAGAAGCACGAAGCTATTATTTCTCCTAAAGTCCTGATGGTGCCCCCTAGCAGGCAATGTTGGTATTCTTGGGCGATTGGGCTAAAAGTCTTCTGATGTAGGTTTCCCAAATTTGAGGCAGTCTCATGCAGCCAAATTTGTTGAGGTTTGGATTGTTTCTTAGGGCTGAAGCTGATTTCATATTTGTATTTACTACACCGTAGTAAATACAAATATGAAAGGCTTTTCATGGAATCAGCTTCAGCCTTAAGAAACAATCCAAACCTCAACAAATTTGGCTGCATGAGACTGTCTCAAATTTCTTAGGGCTGAAGCTGATTCCATGAAAAGCCTTTCATATTTGTATTTACTATGGTGTAGTAAATACAAATATGAAATCAGCTTCAGCCCTAAAAAACAATCCAAACCTCAACAAATTTGGCTGCATGAGACTGCCTCAAATTTGGGAAACCTACATCAGAAGACCTTCAGCCCAATCGCCCAAGAATACCAACATTGCCCGCTAGGGGGCACCATCAGGACTTTAGGAGAAATAATAGCTTTCTGCTTCTTCCCCACTTACTGTTTGTTGTGCCTGCGTGCATGTGTCTTGTTCTTAAGTTTCTTGAAAATAGCAACATGACGTTGCCGAAATATTGAAGTATATTAAAATCTATTTTAATGTATATCCTAGTTGACGTTGTAATTTCCTTAAATTATTTAGTAAAAAATGCATAACCAACGTCTAAGCCTTTCCATGAGAATAAAAAATTAAAACATTACAAATTGGTTGAAATCAAGTGAATGAGTGAAGCAACCAAGGTAATCTGTAGAAGAGATGAAGAAAAAAATAAAATAAAAAAGAAAGAAAAATAATGCTTTTTTGGGGACATTTTTTACTGTTCAAAAGGCTGCACTTGTTGCTTTTCTGCTAACTGCACTGAATTCATCAAATTTAGCAAGCCATATTCTGTTGAATAACTCTGAATGAAAGTGATAGACCAATGGTATTTATATTCCAACTAGCCATAGTAGGCTGAATTTTTTCCCTAATGATTCTTGTATAAAAATAAGAGTAGGAGTTACTTGTCAGAGCTTCAAAATTAGTTGCCACTCTTGATTCTTTGAGTATTCTTTACCATGGATTACTATTTGATAGAGCTCAATTTTGCAGCTTCAGTGGCCAAGTTTCTGGTGCCACTGATGAGCAAAGTGGAAGCTTGAAAAATACAAATTTAAATTCCCTCCTCCCTACAAAGATGGATAACTAGGAGACCTCACATAACTTTTTAAGGAAAAAGGAGAACCAACTAGGGCTACCTAATGTCTAATTCTCACCTTCTCGTGGTGCATCTGTTAGGTATCTACTTGGATAATGAACGAACGAGGGGAGGCTAGCAATTTGGGATTTCGCCAACCAAATCATATTATTATTGGCTTAAACCATATGAAAAATGGTGGCACAAACATGAAAGCATTTCATACTGGCTAGGGTGTCACTCAATTAATCAAGGCCCCACCAGTTCTCTTCATCAAAATGCCAGAGCAAAGAGTGAAAAGTCAGCTACTGGAATAAATCCCAGAACAAATCCCAACTCACCATCAGCAGAGTTCCAAGTTTGGCACCTCAACATAAGAAGCATCAATAGAAAAGAAATGGAACTAGCAGAAGAACTGGATAAATACCAGATTGACATAATATGAGTTACTGAAACAAAGAAGACAAAAACAAATGAGATTTTTATAAGCAACAAAATGTTGTACTTGGGCAATAACAATCAGAGAAAAAGAAGGAATAGCTATAGTATACAACACTAAATATGAGGATAATCTTGAATGGCAGGCAATATCAGGTAGACTGATGTGGACAATATCAGAATGGGGGGAGCTGGACAATGAGATTTATTTGTGCCTATGGTCCACAGAAGGTTTTATTAAGGAAGAAGTGGAGGAATTTTTTGAGGCATTAGAGAAGGCAGTTGACACAATGCCAAGGAAAAGTGGTCCTTGTTGGAGATCACTCAGCAGAGAGAGAGAGAGAGAGAGTAGGATATGATTACCAGCCACTATGTCATTGTTGATAGTGATGTTTTCCCACTAGTTCAGGTCACAAGAGTATACAGAGACTGAAATTGGAAGTGATCACCATTTACTCTTGAGCAGAATAAAATTGAAGAGCATGTAAGAAAGTTTAAACTGAATCAAAGTGAGTAGCTATCGGATGTGAAATGTAGATTAAAATATACAAACAGTATACAGAAAAATCAGAACTCCATGGTGGACTCAGGAAGTTAAAGATGTAGTCAAAGAAAAGAAGAAAGTATATCAAAAGTTCCTAGCTAGTAAGTTTGCTTATGCTTTAAGAAAATGCAGATAAAATGTAAGAAAGCAAAGCACTGTGTAAAACTAGGTAAACAGACATCAAGGGAAGACTTTGGTAAGAACATAGAAATTAAATATCAAGAAGAATTTTTAATGGAACTTGTGCCATTATACATTTATTTAACACATATTCACAAGAAAATAGTAATTTTATTACAGCAAATATTTCAACCAGAAACTAAGTGGTCATCATTAATGCATCAGCATAATCATGCTGATGCATTAATGTGAAGCTAGAACAAAGAATATTAATCCTATTTACAAAGCTCGGCCACATACTGGGTGTCACCCAGAGGATGGTTAAAATAAAATAAGATTACAATAATGAAATGATGTAGCACTGTATTAAATTAAATTTGAAAAAATAAAAAATAATAATAATTAAAATGGGGGATTACTGCTTGCCCATTTATGAGAGACTTTCCCAAATCAATCTTGGCGATAGAGAGAAAGAGAGAGAGAGAGAGAGACAGTCATTCTGATTTAAATTTGGTCTCTCTTTAAAGTTATTTTAAAAGAGAGTCTTTAAGGAGAGAAAAAATCTAAATGAGAAGAGAGACCAAATTCTCTTTAAATAACTGCTCAAACCTACTAAACTTGCACCGATGTAAAAGGAGAGTAATGAACCACAGGATATCGTGGTCGGTGTCCACTCCATGCTGAGCAAGGCCAGATTTTTCAGGTTTATTGTTGTTAATATAAGATTATAAATTAAAGATACCAAGAAATTATATACTTGGTTTTAATCCTTTATTATGTGAAGTCATACCATCTTTACATGAGTTGTCCCAGTCCTAAAAATACTTCAGGCACAAACTTTGTTTGCTTACACTTGGATAAAGGATTAAAACCAAGTATATAATTTTTTGGTATCTTTAATTTATAGTATAACCAAGCGAAAAATTTTCAACAACTATCTATCTCTAATCCGGAGTATTATAATAATAAAGTGTGACACCTTCTGGCAACTCGAATGTGAAGATATTACTTCTGCATTACTTCAACCTTGGTATCACCTCCGGGTCTGGCTCCCACTGACGAGACCTCCACAAAGGTTAAAACCGGTCTTGGTAGTGGCCCTTCCCATAATGCAGATTGTTATACATGCCCACTAGGAGATGTGCTTTGCATTATGGGATACTAAGGCAAGTGATGTGAGGTCATACCACCTTTACCACGAGTTGCCCCAGTCCTGAAAATACTTCAAGTGCAAACTTTGTTTGCTTACACTTGGACAAACCAGCAAAGGTTGGTCGATTGGTAGAGCCTCTGCTACTAATGGCTCATGAAAAAAGTTAAGCAAGTTTGAGCACAGTTAGTAGTTGGAAGGGGTTTCAATCGTTCGATGCTGTTGGCACACTCTCCCTCAATGAGTGTTTGGACTCCCTGGAGGTATCACATAATAATAATAATAATAAAGGATTAAAACCAAGTATATAATTTATTGGTATCTTTAATTTATAGTATAACCAAGTGAAAAACTTTCAACAATTAATTAATATAAGATTGGTGTTCTTGTAGTCATTTTCAATGGAACATCCTGTTTGTCCAAAGCACAAGTGAAGGCACTCACAGTGAACTTGGTAAACACTAGAGAGAGAGAGAGAGAGAGAGAGAGGGGGGATATTTATCTTTTGTGGATGGTAACCAAGAAGAGATTTTGTTGAAAGGGAAAAAGTAGGAACTAAATTATATCTTTTCAGGATCTTAGCAATCGGCTCAGAAATGCCTGCAATATGTGAGGTGGGGATTCCCCATACAGGTTCAGGATTTTTGGCAATGGGCTTGTAAGAGTTCAAGATGCATTTAAACTTCCTCGAGGCAAAACCATTCTGTAGTAAGATGCACTGGATGGCGTTAAGTTCTTGTTGGAGAGCATGGAAATTGAAGGAGATAACATATGCTCTGTTGAGCAAAGATTTGAAGATGCCTATTTTTTGAGATGAGTGATGTGCCGAATTTTGCTGTATGTAGTGGCTTGTCAAGGAAGGTTTATGGTGAATAGAAGTAGCAAGTACATTGATGTCCAAAACCTAAGGACGAACTACATTTTTACCTGCATATGAAAAAATGTTCATGACTGCAGCCAAATGTGGACATAAATTTATTGCTAGCATACTAATAAATTATATTACACAAAAAATGTGTTATAAATTTCACACAAATTAAATTGCAATATGTTTTTCACAAAAGTTAAGGATGTAGTTAAGAAATTAATGTACAGTGCTTACAAAAAACTATGCGGGAGAGACATTTCAGTGCAGAATATGTCCACCTTGAACTGCGATGCAGCTCTCACAATATTCTACCATTCTCAGCACCAAGTGATTCAGAAGTTCCTGAGGCAAACTGGTCCACTCCCTTCAGAGCAAAGATAAAGCCTTGTTTGTTTTCTGGAGGTGAATTTTGAAAAGCAATGCATCTCCCTATTGCATCCCAAACATATTCTATATGGTTGAGATATAGGGAGCATGCTCGCCACTCGATTCGATTAATATCCTTATTCTCAAGAAGTATATCCACTGTTCACGTACGATGTAGTGTGGCAATGTCATCAATAAAAATGAATTCTTCACTTACAGCATCAGGGAACAATCGAATATGATGTTGAAGAACTTTGTTGCAATACTGTTCACCAGTCATAGACCCCTTTTCCAGTGCTTGTAGCCCTGTGCATCCATTAAGCATAATGTCTCCCCACACCAAGAATGTTCTCACGATGGTAAGCAGTACCACTTTCACACCAGATCAAGAATCATCTAAGGACAGAGAAAAGACTATAATGACTTATTTTTAAAGAGTACATTATCCCAATGGTATCTTGTCCAATTTTTATGGATACAACACCACTGAAAAATGTGCTCTATGATGAGCTGTGGATAAAAGGATGAAGACTACAGGCCTTCGGGCATATAGGTCTACTTATTGCAGACGTCTTGCCATAGTTTGTCTAGAAATATGCATACCTGCTTGAATGGAGTTGCTTTACATGCTGACCTGCCATAGTGTGTGAATTATATTTTGTTGTTATAACCATAACCAACAATCTGTCTTCTTGCTCCATGGTAGAGCGAGGGCAACCTCTTAACTTTTGGAGATCACATTCCAGATATTTGGAATGTTCCAAATATCTGGAACACATTCCATTGGTTTGAAACGCTGCCTAGATCCTGGATACAACGCTATTATATCAGTAATTCTGCAGCCGTCTTCAAGCTTTCGAATAATTCTTCCCTGCAAGAAATCATCTAGATGACGTCTTTGAGACATTACAGGACATTCAAGTTTGCAACTTTATGCTTTCACGAAAAGAGCTTCCTTCAAACACTTAATGCAGCTTGTTGCCTTTTATTCTAGTGAGCACTACCACGTGACCCTTTAGCACACGATTCAAAGATTTGAATGTGTACCCGCTTTCTACTCAAAATCGTCAGTTATACAAATTTCCATAAGCTGAATCATCTGAATTTGTGGTCGTAATCTTCAGAAATAGTGTTAGTCTTTAGGTTTTAGACACCAGTATATTTCAGAAGTGGCATGGGAAAGGACATCCAGGAAGGCTTAATTGGCCATTGTTTTCTTTTTCCATAGTAAAGTTGATGCATGAGTGTAGGCTATTGATTTTGGTTAAAAGGTTAGTAGAGATTCTTCCAAGTCCAGCCAGATATCAAACACATCATCTACATATCAAAGCCAAAAGGAAGGTTGGGGATGTATTGAAGAGAATAGGGATTCTTCAAGATGCTCTACGTAGAAATTAGCAAGTGCAGGTGACAAGGTGCTTGCCATAGCAGTTCCTTCAATCTTTTTGTAGAACTGGTTCCTGCAGATGAAATAGCCTTAAAGTATTACAAAGTCAAACAGTTCAACTATGTCTGGAGGAAACTCATCTGATAACAGTTGTAGTGTGTCAGCCAGAGGTATACTAGTACATAAGGACTGGATATCAAAGTTAATCCTCAACCGGCCATGACATCTATAGACGTCCAGCTAAATCTGGATACAATTCTGTAACACCTATTGAATAACATGGATAAGAAGTGAAATTTAGTCTCACTATTTCATCCACCTTGCTGGCAGGAAGGTTCACCATGAGGCCTGTAGGTTGAAGGGTTAAGTTTTTTAGGACCATGATATCCTATGGTCCAATATTCATCTTTTACATAAGTGCAGATTTAGGTGTGGGTAGTTATTTAAAGAGAGTGCTGAAGCACTTCTACACCGACCAAATTTAAATCAGAATGACTGTCTCTTTGTGGCCAAAATTTGGGAGAGTCTCCTTATCATCATCAAATTCCTGATACCCTCAAAGGGGTGTGCAGAATATTATGATAGTACAACATGAAGAACTTACATCACTACTAACTTTCCATCAACAATTTTCCTCCAAATCAATCTGTTATCTGTCAAGACTCCAATATTATCAACAATAAATTACACGATAACCACAGTAATAAACTTCAATGAAATGAAAGTACAGATATTACGTACTGAAAATAACACTACATCATAAATGTGTAGAAACAAGCAAATCAAAGAATTGTGAATACAAGTAAACAAACACAGTATTCAGTACCCACTGGATACTGTGTTTAGTGTCAATACTATGTTGTGCCAGACCAGACTTTTTAGATTTCATGTATTTGATATAATATTTATGTACATTAATTATTTTTTCCACAGAATGGCCTCTCTGCGCAAAGTATGTCAGATTACATTCACAAGGTATCTGGTAAATGCCAGCTGATGATGGAGGTGACAGTTTGTCTTTTGTAGATGGCAACAGATGAGAAATTTTGTTGATAGAAAAATATGTGGGAATGAGATGATACTTCTTCAAAATTCTACCAATTGGTTCAGCGATGCCAGAAATATAAGGGATGATTGGAATCCTGTGGTCTGTTGAATAATCCTGAGGTGTTGGAACATAGGAGTCAATTACTGATGGAAGCTAAAGGAGAAGTGAAGGAAAAAAAGAAAGCATATTGCCAGCCTGGCTGGCCGAGCAGTTAGCATATCCACTCTCCCGCCAAAAGGCTGCAGGTTCGAATCCTGCCGTGGGCATGGATGTTTGTGATTGTCTGTGGAAATACCAGTGGTGGTAATCAGCGGTAGATAGCTTTGGTGTAGTTGCGGTCGGTTGGTCGAGACAGAGTTGTAGAGCAGGTGCCCTCCCTCGATGAGTCTATGGACTCCCTGGAGGTGTCAAATAATAATAATAATAATATCATAATAATAAAAGTTCCAGGCAAATAAGTCAGCTTGTGCTCTTAGGGAATACAGAGATAAATGTAAGAAAGCTAAACACTGTGTAAAACTGGCTAAACAAAAGTCATGGAAAGATTTTGGTAAGAACATAGAAAATAAATATCAAGAAGGTTGCAAGATATTCTGGAGGTTATTGAAAAAAAGCTCATAAATGGAGGAAAGAGTGCTGTAAAAAGAATTAGAGATCATAAAGGTGACATGAAAACTGGAGAAAAAGATATCCTTGAAGTATGGGGTAATTACTTTGAAAAATTGCTAAATAAAACAATCAGTGACAGCACATAAATTTTTACCACTGACAGCACATGGCTTGTCAGTGGTAAAAATCACTGACAAGCCATGCAATCAGGAATACATACATATCCATACTTGAAGTAGATAAAGGAAAGTAGTATTAAACCTGATATCAAAATTGGAAATATTAATGTTAGCTCTTTGCTTCATGTGGATGATGTTATACTTCTAAATAAATCCATACAAGTCTACAAGATTCCCTGATTAAGTTGAATAACTGTTGTAATAAATTTGGCATGAAGGTTAGCAATAACAAGTCAAAGACAATGAAAATAAACAGAAGCAATGAAAATATCAATTGTATTGTGAATGGAGAACCTATAGAACAAGTAAAACATTTCAGCTCCTAGTTAATCAATTTTAACTTATGGATCTGAGAGCTGGGTTAGAAGTGAAACACTGGACCAAAGACTAGAGACCGCAGATATCAGAGTCCTGAAAAAGATTAGGGGTGTGAACAGATGGCATCAATGGCAATATCATTGTAAAAACAAGGAGATATTAGGAAAGAACTTGACATTGTTAGCATCCAGGAATGTGTCAGCAGAGCTAATCTCAGGTGGTATGGTCACTTAAACAGAATGGGAGAGGAAAGATTAGCAAAACAAGTGTTCTCTGCCAGGTTGGCAGGAAAAAGACACAGAGGAAAACCAAGATATAGGTGGATTGATATAATAAAAAGTGCTTTAGAAGATAGAAATATAAGATCTGATAATGTTGGAGTCTTGACAGGTAATAGATTGATTTGGAGGACAATTGTAGATAGGAAGTTAGTAATGATGTAAGTTTTCATGTAGTACTACCATATCCTGTACATCCCTTGAGGGTACATGTTAGGAATTTGACGATAAACAAGATCGTTTTGATTTATAGATCTGAGAAATGGATTAGAAAGTAAAGTTGATCAAAAAATTGGATATCAGATATGTGGAATCCAAAAATTCTGACAAAAACTAGCAGACAGAAGAGATGGTATCAATGCCAAAATCATATTAAGAATGAAGATATTTGGAAGGAACATGATATTGTTAGCATTCAAAAATGTGTGTGTGTGTGAGCAGATTTCCAATCTTATTGTCACTTAAACAATCTAGAAAGAAAAAGATCAACAATACTAGTGTTGTATGCCAAGATGACAGAGATCTAGGTGGATTGATGCAGTTAGAAGTGCATTAGAAGCCTGAAATGCAATACTAGAATCCTGACAGATAAATAGGAAGTTAGTAATATTGCATCCAATTAATTAGATATCCAATATCTAATTATCCAGATATCCAATTAGATATTAGTAATTAGATATCCAATGTTGTATTATATTGGTGGGATTATGCCAGAAGAAACTGATCAGGCTAGGGATCTTGGAGCATTAGTAGATATGAAATTGAAGTTCAGGGTTCATGTTGCAAAGATTGCAAATACAACTCAAAAGATAACTGCAATGTTGAAACAAACTTTCACATGTAAAGATAAGGATATCATTTTGCCTCTTTACAAGGCCTTGATAAGCCTATTGTGCACAAGTCTGGTCTCCTGATTTCCATTGTGACTCTGATACAATGGAGAGAATGCAAAGAAGAATGTTAAAAATGATATCAGGATTATGTTATACTGATTATGAAGACAGACTGAAAATTTGTAGACTGCACTTACACCAGCAAACAGGAAAAAGAGGGGTGATATGATTGAGACTTACAAACTTCTGAATGGTTCATGCAGGATTTCAGTTGATGAAATTTTTCATTTTATGGAGGGTGGGGAAAGGACAAGAGGGCATCTTTGGAAGCTGAGAATGAATGTTGCTAAGAAGGGGGGAGGACTAGATTTCTCTCTCATAGAGTGGCATATGATTGGGATAGATTACAAGTGAATGTTGTGTGTGCAAGCAGTGTGAATTAATTCAAGAATAAATATGACAGCTGGTGCGTGTAGTATGTGGCCTCCTTCGATGAGTCCCTGACTCCCTGGAGGTCTCTCTTAATAATAATAAATAATAATGATATAAACTTATGTTCAGCTATTGTAGCATCTTGTACACCTCTCGAGGGTAGCTGGAATCTGATGATGATGATTTATGATATATGTGAATGGTAAATCTACAAAAAGAAAACTTTTGTTTGTATAGATAAGTTTCAAAGTTGCATAAAGAATAAAAATTTATAAATGCATGCTTATTTAAAACATATATACAAATTAATTATTTGTTAAAAAAAATTTAAACATATTTAACGATTCAGATGAAATCCACATGAGTTCAGGTTCAGGCAATAGGTCTATTAAAATGTGACAAATTGTTAACATAGAATTACAGTACTCCCAAGCAAGTATATCATCATCCCTCAAAAGGAAGGAGGGTATAAAATGGCTGTGCAGAGCATAGAAAGAACTTCCTCCCCTATGGTTCCTGTGTAGATTGGTCTGCCATTGTTCAATTTCACATTTGATATGGTACAGCTTTCTAGGAATCACTGTCTTATAGTCTGCCTGTAATATGTGTAGGGTTCACAGAATTTGGTGCTATCTTAAAGGACAAGCTGATCTAGCTGCAGTTCTGAAGCATAGTTTCCTTTGATCTCAATCTGAGTCAGAATCCAACAAAAGCAACATCAATGAGTTGTGTTATGCAATGTATTAAATGTTGGATCTGTGAGAGCACTGATGTCAGTGGTAAATACTAGCTTCTGAATTACTGTAGTGAACTCAATGAATAAATACAGATCATGTGCCTTAGGTAGCATTTCAATTTAGTGTATGCTAGTGCAAGCTCTGTCTGCGTGGTTAGCCTAGTGGCTGTGCGCTTCGCAATCATATGGCTGGGGAAGGAGTGTCCTAGGTTCGATTCCCGTCGCCGACGTGAGGAGCTTAAGGATCTTCCTCAGCCATAGCCAAGTTAGCCGGTCTTGGGGGCGGACAGCAGGGTTCCTCTCCCCCCCAGTTTATCTGGGGTTTTTCATCCCGCAAGCAGGCAAACCAGCCCCGTGAATACGGATCTACAGCCATAAATACTTAACCACCTATGAGGGGGACTCAACTCAGCCCAATAGGGACAGGGGAGAAAAAGGGAGGAAACTCCATACGAATAAATAAATAAATAAATAAATAAAGTGCAAGCTCTATAGAATGCGCTCAGGATCTTAGTTTATAGTAGCAAGTTCCCATTGGAGATTGATTTTGAACCATCTGGTAGGTTGGTAAAAGTCAGAGTATTCTGTTCTGTGGTTTGAAGAGGTGCAGCAGACAGAGAGAAAGAAGGGGGGGGGGGTATTTTCTTAAACTGCATGATTAAATGAATCAATGCCAAGAAAGAAGTGCATTCAGTGGTATTTGTGAAATATTATTAACAATGACATATAGAGCTGACCCACAGACCTAACAGATGGATGACAACTGCAAAAAGTGTTACACAAATTTGCTTGTCCATGTGAGACAGTCTGGCAAGGATTATTTTTATTGCATCCCATAAAAGGCAGCTGCTAGCATCAGAACAACAAAGATGGCTTGACATAAAAACTAGGTATAAGTAATGTCTGAAATGCACCACTCACAGTTCTAATTGCCTGATGATGGACTGGAGCCAACCAATGAAATGTACTGTTTGTGATATCCGAAATCTGATAAGTGCTCAGCATATTCAGGGAGCAAAGAACATTCATTCTACATAGCAAGAGACCTAAGAGCATAAAGAGTGCAAAAGATATTTGCTGCTCACAAACACTTACCTTGTTGTTGACATATGTGGGATAGGAAATAAAATTTTTTATTGAAGATGAATGCTAAAAATTTGCTTCTGTTGCAACTTGGATTATCATTTGTCCTGCTCTTAGTTCTAGGTATGGATGGAGATAACATTTGTGATAAAAGTGTGTACAGATGGTCTACTATGTGAGAATTCTAAAGAATTCAAGGAATATTCCAGGCCATTCTAAGGAATTCATGCAAATATTACTACAGGATTTTTTTTCACTTTGCATTTAAAGGCACCAGAAATTGTTCTTCGTGTAGTAATATCATAATATTCTGTACACCCCCACCTTGAGGATACATGTCAGGAATTTGATGATGATGATGAGAAATTCAGGATATAGAATGATATTGCTGATGTTTTGAAAAAACTCTCCCTGAGAGTATCTGCAGCTTTTAAATCAGTAACTGTTCAACCATTGTATTAAAGGATTGAAAGTGGGTGAGTGAAATATCTGCCCTTCATTTTTCAGACTTTTATTTCAGACAACTTTGGTGTTAGTCTTGATCTGTCTATCATCATAATCCTTGTAATCCAAATGTGGGCATGAGGCTACCATGAACAAAAGCATTCTAGTCTATCTGTAGGAGTTCAACCTGATTAGCTATAAGTGATTTTCAGATTGGTGTTTATTTTTTCCTATTTGCATAATTTTTGTTTTGTCTATATTTAGATTTAATCCAAATTTTATACATTCTTCCTTTATTTTATACAAAATTCTATGTAAATCTTCTTCCAAGCTTGCAAGTAATACAATGTCATCTGCAAATTTTAAATGTGTTATATTTTTCCCATATATTTTGATTCTGGAGTCTTCTTTGTTTAAGGCTTTACTGGTGATATGATTTTCTTTGCGATATAAATTAGACATATAAGTTGGTGAGAAGTTTGTACTATTAGATTAAACAATTTTCTTTGCTTGGTGTAAGTTCACAACCATCTTTAAATGAAGGCCTAAACTGGCTTGAGAAACTTTTATATTGGTTTCTAGAGCAGGAAACTAGATTATGCTCCTTCCAGTGTAAGATTGTGTAAGGGGTATATGTGGTGTCAAGGAGAGATAGCACCTCTCCACTTGGATGGTCGCACATAACTGTGGCTCAGATGGATTGGTTCTCACTGGAGACACCTAACTCTCACTTATAGCTCCAAGAAGCTACTGTAAACTGGTAGCAGCCACACCCTGGTAAACTGTGTCGACCCACAGGCTAAACTAAATTAAGGTAGCTAGATATGATGATCTCAAGCAGAAACTGTATTCAGTGAATCGGCTGCAAACAGCATCTGTACTCCATGTTAGGAGTGGCTGAATTCAGGTCAAGGAGTGGTGGTTAACACGATGAAACTAAACCATTGAAAACCGAATGAACTCAAACAAACAAAAAAAAAAAAAAACTAAAATATATACTTATATTAAAATCTTTGGAGAAATAAGCATTCTTAGGGATTAAGTTGGTCATAGCAGACCACACTAAATTTATTTTATTTAATAGTTTATAGTTTTCTTTTTGAGAAGATAGAGATTTCAAAATGGGATCAGAGAACAGTAGTTGAACAGAAACAAAGATGATGTCAGGTCTCTGGAATGTTGGAATGAGAACAAATTGAGGAAATATCTGCAAAACCTGGTGGATAGGAGATAGCGGAAAGGAAGGGGTGATATGTATTAGACATATCACTTGGTGAGAAGTTTGTACTATTAGATTAAACAATTTTCTTTGCTTTGTGTGAGTTCACAACCATGTTTAAATGAAGGCTTAAACTGGCTTGAGAAACTTTCATATTTGGTTTCTAGAGCAGGAAAACTAGATTATCAAACAATTTAGTCCATCCATCATCAATTTCCTAATATGTATTCTCAAGGATGTCCACCCATAACACTATATGAATAATAGATTTACAATCCACTGTACAATTTTATGGGTGGGATCTACGTTTAAAAAAAGAGAATTAATGTAGATGAGATTTAATAAGAGCGGAGGAAATAGGAGCACAAAACAACTGGTTCTGAATGTCTTTGTAAGGAGAGAATGAACAATCATGTGAAGGATCACTTTTTTGTTGGCAGAGTTGTAAATGATTGGAATGCAAGGTGTGTATGTGTGTGCACATGCATATACCAAGAGCATAAACAGTAAATAATGTTCATTTAACAATATGCACTTTGACGAGCATTGTGTGAGTGAGGATCACTCATAATATGACTAGACTCCATGGAGGGCTGGTAATTATGATAATGAAAATTTTTTAAAAGTTTTATACATAGATATGGGTGGGCATATTTAAAAAGTGTTATAGCTTTTAATTCCTGTATAAAATATTTCCTAGAGACAGAAAATTGATAAGTTGTTATAGCTGCCAAAAACTATAACTTATCAGTAGATGTTTGTCATTCAAAATGAATATTAAATTTTAAATTTGTTATATTTTTCCCATATATTTTGATTCTGGAGTCTTCTTTGTTTAAGGCTTTACTGGCCTTATATATATATATAAAAGGCCAGTAAATAATGATATAAGGTCACTTATATAATTATATATATATATATATCATTTTTTAACTTGGGGATATTGTATATTAGGGTTACCAAGTAGTTACTTAGTTATTATTTAATAACCAAGCTTATAAAATTACTTGGTAACCCTAATATACAGTATCTCCAGGTTAAAAAAATTAATTACATCTATATCTCCTCCAGAGATTCTTATTAAAAATAAAAACACCTTGTAGCAACTTGTATAGGTAAAGTTGATAAGGCTCCGTATTACTATAACCTTGGTATTTAGGGTCTAGCTACTCACCGAGGAGACCTCAAAAAAAGGTTGAAACTGGTCTGGGTAGTGACCCCACCCATAATGCATTGCAGTATACATCTTCAAGTGAGATGTGCTTTACATTATGGGAAATACTAAGAATAGTGATCAGAACTTTACCCACCTTTACAATGAGTTGCCCTGGCGTTGTACCATCTTTAGACTTGAACTATTTAGACCTGAACTATGTTTCAGGCACAAACTTAACTGTTTGCCTACTTGGGATTAGGAGTTTAATAACCAAGCCTATAAAATTACTTGGTAACCCTAATATATAGTATCCCCAAGTTAAAAAATTAATTACATACATATATAACCAAGCCTATCAAATTACTTGGTAACCCTAATATATAGTATCCCCAAGTTAAAAAATTAATTACATATATATATATATATATAATAATAATCCTGAAGATTTATTGTGAATCCATAAAAAATGCAGATTATTAACTATATTTAGTTAAGTTAACAATTAAAACATTTAAACACAGTTAAAAACAAATAAACAAAAAAAAAAATTCTAAATTAAAGAAGCCCACCAGAATTCAAGCATTTCTTCCATTTTTTTTTCTATTACTTATAAAAAAATAATATTTTCAAATTTTTAAGCATTATTTAAGCAGTAAAGTAAAATCATAAATGTGCTTACCAACAATCTCACATGAAGAAAGTTTAATTGAACCTTGACATTCTTGGTTAACTTCTTCTTGCGATTTATAATAAGCTAAAATACCATTATCTAGAATAAACCATCTGGACTGCCATCCTAATGTAAAAAAAAAATAAAATATCAAATTTAAGTTCAAAAATATGGTTTAAACCAATTTCTCATTATAATGTTAATTTTATTAATACAAAATAAAAATAAACTTTTTTTTTTGTTTTTGTTTTTTTAAATAAAGAGCCAATTGGCTTCATTTCGGTGATGTAAACATTATTTAAATTAATGGAATATTAAATCCCATTGTTTCAAAACCGAATAAGAAACTCAAAGATCGGAATCAAAGAGTTTCATGCTGAATATAGTATAGTAACTATAAAAGTATTGGCAACTACTAGCATAAGCTTAAGGACATAGTCCAAGTACGTAGTACAAACTAGGGCAACTCATAGCAAAGGTGGGGAAAGTTCTGATCGCTATTCTTAGTATTTTCCATAAT
Organism: Typopeltis vanoorti; assembly: GCF_054136105.1. Classification (NCBI taxonomy): domain Eukaryota; kingdom Metazoa; phylum Arthropoda; class Arachnida; order Uropygi; family Thelyphonidae; genus Typopeltis; species Typopeltis vanoorti. Next base: position 64,702,202 of record NC_143551.1, read on the forward strand.
GTAAAACCCATCTCCTAGGAGATGTATTATGTTATACATTATGGTTGGAGGTCACTACCCAGACCGGTTTCGATCTTTATTGAGATCTCATTAGTGAGTAGCTAGACCAAAGTAATACTAAGGGTATAGCGAAAAGAACTTATATACTCTGCTATATGAGTTGTCAAAAGGGTGCACCCATAAATTATTTAAAATAAAGAGCCAATAGGCTTCATTTCACGATGTAAACATTATTTAAATTAAGGGGATATTAAATCCCACATTGTTTCAAAACTGAATAAGAAACTCAAAGATCGGAATCAAAGAGTTTCATGCCGAATATAGTATAGTAACTATAAATCGGCAACTACTAGCGTAAGCTAAAGTGCGTAGTACAAACTAGGACAACTCGTACCTCGGTATGAAACTCTTTGATTCCAATCTTTGAGTTTCTTATTCAGTTTTAAAACAATGTGATTTAATATCCACTTAATTTAAATAATAAAAATAAACATATTTTTAGGTAACCAAGGCTGATTATATTTAGAGAAACTTGCATCAAATGACTGAAGTTGAAAATATGCATTCATTTAAGAATTGGAGTTCCACCAGATGGGCACCCAAAATAAGCCCTTGATCGAACTCCAAAAGATCCTTTGTTTTTTGCATTATAATTAACACTACTAACCAGCTGCATCCTTAAATAGTTGCCTAGAACACCTGGTGAAGCACATGGCCAAGTATTCTGCATATACATTGCATAAATGATGTTTACGTACATCTGCATAAAAGGTTTTCTAATTCAGTGAGCGGTACTTGTACAAAGTCATGAATGAAGCAACTATAGCTATGAGACCAGTGTATTATGTATGTTAATTGTAAGTTCTTCCGACTGGAAGAACTTACAACTGTGCAAGATCAACAATAGATTTTTCTCTATTCTCAACGCCCATCCACATACAGTACCAATGTGGCATACTCGTTGGCCTAATATAGCACATCTGGTCTCCAACAAACAAACTGTGGTAGAATCTCACTGAGACATAGATGTTTGTGGGAGTTTTTAGGTGACAGATGATCTTCACTGCCTAGTGTTCAACTACTCAGAATACCAGTAAGGACTTAAGACACTTAAAAAAAGTTCCATGTTTCATCTCAGGAAAACAGAGATTATCTAACCCTTAGCTCAACCAATAAACCAAAACGAATGATAGATTTACAAACCTTTCATGAGTGAGGGAGTGAGATTTACATTAATGTGTGTGTTCTTAAAATCCTCTGACATCTTTTTATTCCCAACAAGAACAGATCGAGCTTTTTTTTTTTAGCTTAATCTTTCTGGAAGATCAATAGACATCCAGTTTCCATCCTTGCCCATTGATGACAGTTGACACAAGGCTGTCAATGATTTCATAGGCACAGGAAGGAGAGGGTTTGATTGAGAGAGAGAGAGTAAATAGTAAATAAGTGCTCTGCCATTTCATGGTCCTAAAAATTAATAAGTATTTATCATTATTTTAAAATAGTGAAAATTCTACTGTAATTTTTTTTGTTTTGCAGGGTTAAAAACAAGTTTTTTTGAGAAAAAAATAAAAACCTGCCTGCCTGTGCTGACTGAAAAAAAAAATAATAAAAGCCTAAATAAAGTTCCCCTAGTTGGTGACTAGAATCAAACACATAACAGTCTTTCTTCTGATGGTCTAGAGCTATAAATGCCATTTCAATAAGCATCCAATATGTAAACATATATATTTAATATATAAATGGCTTACACCTGAATGCATTTCATATCAGGAGTCTTGAGAAATTATTAACTGGTATGAGACCTAACATAGGGAGTCAGGAAAATTAGATTATGATGGGAAGAATGATAAGAATATGTGTGTAAGAGCAACAATGTTATTTAACTGTGTCAATGAGGGAAATGTGCATTATTGTGGAAATGATTATGAGAAGAGAATGATTTTGTATTTGTCCAGTTCAGACTTATTATGCATACGAGGCTGCCTGCATAAGTAAGGCACCAATAAGAACAGAGATCTACAAGTTGTCCAACCGTGTCAAGCAGATTGCAAAGAGTATACAAAAGAACATGCAAGTAACTTATTATGTTTGTACATGAATGCTAGGAGTATAAAAAACAAAAGGGTAGAGTTTGTTGCCTTGGTGAATATATTGGGATTTCAGATTGTAGGCATTAGTGAGACCTAGCTATCAGAAGCAGACATTACATGGTAATGAGTGTAAAAGGTACAGTATTTTTTTTAGGAAAGATAGACAGGATAGGAGATGAGGGTGTGTGTGTGTGTGTGTTCCTATTGGATGATTTGAATCCAGATAGAGCTGAGACCTATGATTACAATACTAGTATCATGTTTTCCATGTGGCAATGAGTTTGAAACTATCAGATGTTAGGTGGAGTCTAACAAGGTAAAATAGATATTGGTGTGTTTTTACAGACCTAGTGGATCGGTTTCTAGTAACAAAGAAATACACTGTCAAATAAAGATTATTATTACATGATACCTCTAGAGAGTCCATAGAGTTCAAAGAATAAATAGGATAGGAGTGAAATAGATATGTAATCTTATTAAGCAAGAGATTCGTAAGAAAAGGATGATATGGAAGGAATACCATGTGCATAAGGATGATATCAGTTATGAAAATTATAGGATGCAGGACAGAAGAGTTATACAATTGTTATATGAAAAGCAATTGTATAACTCATAAAGTCTGAGTATGAAAAGAAACCGGCTCTAATCTACAGCTCTCCGTCTCCCTCAGTCCGCCAACTACAATGAACCGCAACCACACCAACACATTTACCACCCACCATAAGATGGTAGGTGTGAAATGAGTAATCATAATGGGGAACTTATTATCCAAATATTGATTGGGTAACAGTGAAATCTCATGAGAAGATGAAACTGAATTTATTGAGCAGTTACAAGACACTTCTTCAAGCAGCATGTGACAGAAGGAGGGAAAGGAATGCTAGATCTGATTGTAGTGTCAATGGTGGTTTCAGTTAAAGACAAAACTATTCTGTATTTGGCTGGTGAGGGTGATCATGTGGTACTTACTTACTTGGCAATGACTAAGTTCATGAATGTTCCATTCAGAAGAGTTACATGCTAAACCACAAAGGAAGAATTTATAATCGACTGAGGAGTATGCTGGATTCTCCATCATGGTATCAGATGTTGGATGGGAAGATTATTGACAGTGCATGGGAAGCATTTAAAAAATACCTAAATGATGCAATATCAGAATGTGTCCCTAGAGTTCAAAGAATAAATAGGATAGGAGTGAAATAGATATGTAATCTTATTAAGCAAGAGATTCGTAAGAAAAGGATGATATGGAAGGAATACCATGTGCATAAGAATGATATTAGTTATGAAAATTACAGGATGCAGGACAGAAGAGTTATACAATTGTTATATGAAAAGCAATTGTATAACTCATAAAGTCTGAGTATGAAAAGAAATTGGCTCTAAAAGTTAAAGACAACCCAAAAGAATTTTATCATTCTTCTCCAAGTAAAAGAAATAATGAATATGACACAATAACTCTATTGAATGCAGATGGTATGCAGGTGACAGAGATGCAGAAAAGATGGTTCATGAGTGCACATTTTGCTAAACATTATCAACCTGGCGTATGCAAAATTGAGATCACCGCTATCTCTTCACAGGATGAAGAAACTCAATATATGAGGAAGAGGAAGTACTAGAGCTACACAAACTGAATAACAATTCTGCATTAAGGACTGATGGGATATCAGCAGAGATGCTAAAAAAAGTATTCAACTGAAATGGCTATTCCTGTGGCCAGGCCATATAATTTGAGTCTTAGAACAGGGAAGATTGCATAATAGCAGAAAGAAGGTATGATGATCCCATTGCACAAGGGTGGTACAAAGACATATGGTAAACTATATGTATGTATATAATATGTATACACATATGGAATGGTGGTGAAGATTTTGGAAAAGTTGGTAAGAGACTGCATACAGAAATAGGATGACAGAGAATCTATACTTTGCAATGAACAGCATGGGTTTACTAAGGGAAGGTCATGTTTAAGCAACTTGACCACATTCCATAAAAAATTACCGCTCAGTTAGATAAGGGGAATGGATACCCCATGATATTTTTGGACACTACTAAGGCTTTTGACAAAATACAGCATGCAAGGAAGACTTGCATAAATTGGATAATATGGGACTGGATTATAAAATATTAGTGTGGATAAAGGGATTGCTGAATAAAAGAAGGATCAGTCTTTGATCCATTGTTATTCAATCTTTATATTAATGACATTGGGAGGGATTCAACAAGAGACATACACAACAAAGATAAGCAGGGTAATCAGGAATGCAGCTGATATGCAGTTCTTGCAGAATGATTTGAAAGGATGGAATTGTGGGCATGTGAAAATGTCTGTCAGTTCAATGTTAGTAAATGTAAAGTTGTGCACTTTAGTGTGATGATATCCAATGTCATATTTTGGTGGAATTACGCTAGAAGAAACTGATTAGACTAGATATCTTCCTATCTACTAAAACTCCAAGATCCCTAGCCTGATCAGTTTCTTTTATCATAATTCCACCAAAATATGACAATATAGCAAAGATTGCAAATACAACTCAGAGGATAATTGGAATGCTGAAATTAACCTTAACCAGTAAGAAGGAAGTCATTTTGTCTCTTAACATTTATAAAGACTTGATAAGATCTCACTTGGACAATTTTGCACAAGTCTGGTCTTCTGGTTTCCATGGTGATTCTGATACAGTGAAGAGAGTGCCCAGGAGAACATTAATGATATCAGGATTGTTGAATATAGATCATGAAGATAGTTTGAGAATTTGTGGACTGAAAACACTAGCAAACAGGAGAAAGAGGGGTGATATGATTGAGACTTGCAAACTTCTGAAAGGATCTGGCAGGATACCAGTAGATGAAATTTTTTCTATTATAGAAAAAATTCAATCAAAAAATTAAGATGGGAGAAAAGACAGGGCATCCATGGAAATTAAGAATGAATGAATGCCATCAAGAATGGAATGAGAGCTAGATTTTTCACTTGGATTAGAGATAGTTGTTGGAAGTTTTTCCACATGGTTGTACTAAAAATTAAAGATACCAAGAAATTATATACTTGGTTTAATCTTTTATCCAAATGTAAGCAAACAAAGTTTGCACTTGAAGTATTTTCAGGACTGGGGTAACTCATATAAAGAAGCTAATGACTTCCCATCACTTGCCTTAGTATACCATAATGCAAAGCACATATCTTTACAGAGATGTATAATACTATGCATTATGGGATTAATGCATAGTATTAAGACCGGTTTCGACCTTTATTGAGGTCTCATCAGGTCCCTTCCCATAATGCATAGCATTACACACGTCTGCAAGGATATGTGCTTTGAATTATGAGATACTAAGGCAAGTTATGTGAAGTTATTAGCTTTTTTTTTAATGCGAGTTTCCCCAGTCCTGAAAATACTTCAGGTGCAAACTTTGTTTGCTTACACTTGGATAAAGGATTAAACCAAGTATATCATTTCTTGGTATCTTTAATATAGATTTTTCATTCACAGAGTGGTGCGTGACTGTAATGGATTGCACTAGAGGTGGGGAGTGCAGGTAGTGTGAATGAATTCAAGAAGAGGTATGATGGTGCAGGTAATAAGTCACCTCTCTCTCAATGAGTCCCTGACTCTCTGGAGGTCTCTCTTAATAATAATTATATATGTGTGTGTGTGCGCGTGCATATATATCAGTGGCATCGTATGCCCATTTTGGCTGGGTATGCTACTGTGTGGCTAATGCTACCCATGCTACAAAATTCACATGAATTTGATTGCATTTTTATTGATGTATGAAAGTTTTAAGAGTGCATAGTGCATCAGTGCTCATGTACAATTAATCATAGGATAAATTTGAATACTTTAATTTATTAATTAATATAATTTTAAATATGGAAAGCATAAAGGTCAAATGAACAACAGCTATGTCTGTTGTACCATTTATGTGAGAAGCACAAAGGGTTTATGCTTTTGTAGTTAGCATGAAATTAGATTAATGTGAGATTAGATTATCATTGGCAAATACTAGAGTGGGACATGGATAATTTTAATTTTGATATGACTTTTAAATACAGCCATATAATATGCACAGAAATCAGAAAAAGTAATCACTTCAGAAATTATTATTTTTCTGGATTGAACCAAAGAACAGTTGAAATAACTCATTTTACTTAGACACAAGTTCCAACCTCCTTTGACTATAATCATAGAATCTGCAAAAACTCTGGCAGAAAATGAGAATTCAGTAGATTGTCAACTGTTTTCCTTTATAAATATGGCAAAAAAGTTATAAATTATTTATAGAAAATTATTTGTGTATACATATATATATATCTGTGTCCTAAACATGTTAGTTTATCCTTCACACATGCAAAACACATGAAACTCAGAAAACAAAGAAAACAACTCATTACAAATTATAACATTCAACTGGATTAGTTGACACAATAACCAATCACAGCCACTGATTTCTAGGTGTTACTGTCTCAGTGCTGAGACAGTAACACCTAGAAATCAGTGTTACTGTCTCAGCGCTCACTCTGCCTCACCTTCTGGGTGATTTAAAACCACTGGAACACTTAGAATTTGATCCACTGTGGCATCTGCGCATCTGTTCAAAAGACTCAAAGGTGTATGTATTTGTGACTGCACACCCAGGTTATTAAATCCAATGTGCTGCAATGTTTATGCATCGAAAAATGTCCTCTTTATGACGCATGAGTGTATTGTATTTTTAATTATAGGAATCACGCAAAGCCTGGAAACAATTAGAGGAGTCTTTAATAGGTATAAATGCAAAAATATAATATCTGTGATATTGCTATTCCATGAATGTGCACTGCACACCCTGAATATTTGCCCGATATATATATACAGAGAGAGAGAGAGAGAGAGACAGATAGATATACACAGGGTAGGCCAAAAGTTACCTTACCATAATAAAAATGTACCTGAGTTGGAAAGTTCGCATAATTTCAATGGCATAATTTGGATGCAAGATGGTGAACTCCTTCACACTTGAGGGAGGTATTACTGATTGGTCTCCAATGTCACCTACCTAATGCTATGTGACTTCACAGTTTGGGGGATGGTCAAAGATAAAGTTTACAAGACTAAGCAAAGAAGTCTTAAAGAATTGAAAGAAAAAATTACAGCAGAATTTGAGGAGTTAAAAAATGATCATGAGTTGAGAAGAAGAATTTGCCACTCTAAGAGGTACCAACTCTGTTTAGGGGAAGAAGGAATCCATTTTTAAAGATTTGATTTAACTTAATTATTAATTTACTTGCTGTATACTTTATTTAGTTGAAAATATTTACATTAATAAAATAATTAATGAAATATTACTGTGTTAATAAAATAATATTATGGTAAAGTAAGTTTTGGCCCATCCTGTGTATAAATATATATAATGTCTGTGTACATATAAATAATAAGATAAGAGGGTAGAAATTAAAACTAAAGACTGAGGAGTATCCTTAATTCCTGGCAGGGTACACCAACAGGAAAGATGTAATGAAAGCATTTTGATTATGGAAGTAATACAGTTTGGCACAAAAAACAAAAACAATACTGAATAAACTACAATGATATTATGGAGTAAATGGGTTTATTAAGAAAGAAATATATGCTCACACATGATGATATGTACATCCACAACTATTAGCAGAATCTTGGTCGAATAAAGCATTAACGATGGTAGATTAGGTGCTCGCAATGGGCACCTTGTCTTACAAGACAGGTTTTGTAGTGCATGCAAAGGTTCTCTGTCATCTTGGAAAACAAGGGTTGGGACATGCATGATGCTGGATATATTGTGCCATTTGATTACTTAGTTCATCAAGGTTTGAAGGCAGGTCATGGTGGAATACCCATTCCTTTAACATACCCCAAACAAAGGCATCAAGTGATGTGAGAACAAGCGAATGTGAAGGATACGGGAATTCTGTGAACCTCGAAATAAGCCTCTCAGGGAGTGTTCTGATAAATAGGCTCTAGAACAGTGTTTCTTAACCAGTGTTCCCAGGAACACGTGTTCCATGAACTGGTTACCAGTGTTCTGCCGGTGAAAGATATCACATGACATAGTTCTGAGTGTAACTGGCTACTCTGAATAAAAATGTCGAGGTAATTATTTCCGTTATAACAGAAAATTAACAATATTGGAAGAAAAGATTTCAAATTACTTTCCTTTCTTAAATACACAAAATTATGACTGGATACGAAACCCACTTGGCCCAGTTAATACATCGAGTTGTGAATTTTCGTTACCTTGTCAATGGATTACTCTAAAAATGAAATTTCTGAAATAACTCTTGAGGAATTTTGCATTTTTGTCCAAGCTGAATATCCAGCTCTCTCCACAAGAGCATTGACAATTTTGTTACAGTTTTCAACATCATATTGGTGTGAGCTTGGTTTCTCAATATTAACCCATATAAAAACTAAAAACCGGGAAAGACTTACTAATATAGACAAAGAGTTGAGGATAGCTATATTACATATTAGACCTTCATTAAAATAAGTTCCATTTTTATACAAGGCAAGTCCATGCATATTTTTATTGTTAGTTTTTTGACCCTAATGCTTTTGGTGTTCCCCAAATTTTTCTCATAATCAGAAGTGTTCTGTGACTTTGAAAAGGTTAAAAACCATTGCTCTAGAACCATGTGATGTGTGACAGGTTGTTCCATCCTGTTGGAATACCTGTGCATGAAATGGAATGTTTTTTGCACAACACACATCCTATGCAAATCCTGGGTGAATGGAACCAACACATTCTCGATGTAGCATTTGCTTTTCAAGATCACGGTTACGCCACCTCTTCTATGAAGTATGGCTCAATTAAGACAACTGATCAAGGCAATGATGACACTATTGCTTGGGGCATGCTTACGGAAATGACTAACAAACTACTCACAAACAAGTCATAGGCTTGGACCATTTGCTCTACTAACTCCGTATGAATGAAAATAATGCTCAACGATTCAAGAAAATCTTCTCATGATGAGGATAGTGAGTGGTCACCCAGTACCTACAACCTTCTGTACATCAATAATAACTAAATCATTTCCTCTCTTTACTATAAGGTTAAACTTGTTCCCCTCCATGTGGGGCACCTGTTCGTGGTGGAGGGGGGACCTCCCAGTGATGGCACTGGCCCTTTTCATTCTTCCTCTTTTTCTTTGCTTTTCTTACCATATTCTTTGCTCTACTTCTCCTGAGTCTTTTTCACTATCCTTTTTCTAGACCACCATCACTGGGATCCAACGCCCTGCCGTCGTGTTTGCCGTAAGACCCATGGACATCCGGAAAGGGGATCCTGGTAGTCCTGCACTACTTTGGCCCCTGCTTCGGCACAAGACAGGTGGTCCTGGATGGCCCAGCGAGGATCAATCGGCTAGTGGGCTTGCCTGCAAGGATCGCAGTAAATCTCTCACCCCATGATCTGGGGTCGGGATCCTAGACCTGCTGCAGTGCCAGTATAGCGTCCAGGGTAGACTTGGCGTTCCACTCCTGAGCGCAGTCTTTGCTTGCCGGGTAGTGGGCGTCCATGTGTGGCTCCGTGGTGGGTGGGGAAGTTCTGGTGGTGAATTAAAAATTCCTTAAATATGAATTCTTCATTCTCAAATGTTTCAGGGACCCCTAACAATGTCCCAACCAAGTACTGATAATATAGACACATATGGAAACAGAAGTAAGAAACGAAAGATATCGGATACTAACATAAATGTACCAACCTTTTTAATCATTCATGCAACAGGTGAAAAACCAATTGGGAAAATGTCACCCTTCTTTATCCAAAAAGATTTAGAAGGACTGGCAGGACCTCCCAAAACTGTCAAGAAATTGCGTTCTGTGATATCGTCGTGGAAACAATGTGCAAACAACATTCCGAGAAACTACTGAGAGAGCAACGACAATGGGTGGAATACAAATTGCAATAACACCTTACAGAACACTCAATTCCAGTAGAGGAGTGATATCAGAATGGATCCTTGAGGTTCCTGATGAGGAGATATGTTCAGAGCTTAAAGATCAAGGAGTGATAGGTGTGAGGTGCATCCTTATATGCAGGGATGGTCGCCTGGTCTCAACCAAGAACATCATCCTTACTTTTGATACACCTAGGCCTCCGACATCTGTAAAAGCAAGGTATCTCAGCTGTCCTGTTAGAATGTAAATCCTTAAACCGCTGAGATGCTTTAAATGTCAAAGATATGGACAAGCCCAAACTGCCTATTGTGGTTCTACTACTTGTACTCGATGTGGTAGTAAAGAACATGAAAATAAGTCTTGCTGTGAAAAAAAAGCTAAATGTGTCAACTGTCAGGGAGATCATCCAACATACTCTCGTGCATGTCAGAAATGGAAAGATGAAAAAGAGATACAAAAAATTAAAACAGAACAAATCATAACATATCAGGATGCAAAAAGAAAGCTAGCCACAATTACACCTGTTCTACGATCCTCTTATTATGAAAAAGTAACAATTAAAAAAGTGCCAACAGCAACTCAAATATGTATGTCTATTCCACCATTTGATAATTTCACCATATCTGAACTTTACGATCACAAGTGCTTCTCTGTTGAGTGCATTAATCACAAGACCTATGGCCTTACTCCAGAGAAAACTTCAAAAATGGTCCCATTCAATGAAAACTCATCTGTAAAAAAAAAAAATGGTGCAGACCTCACTCAAAGATAAACCACCAGACACTCTGACAGAAAAAATGGATACCTCGATACCCACTGAAAGCAAACTAAGCATACCAACTGACCCTAACACATTTGATGTTTTGAACACTCTACCAGAGGAAGAGATGGACACTGGCCGTCCATACTTCCCTAAAACAGTGAATAAATATAAATCTGACAAAGGCGAGCCCTCAACCTCTCGAAAACCAGACAAGTCAATAAAATCAAAACAATAGGAAAATTTTTACAATGGAACTGTCGTGGGATCCGCCAGAATATTGAGGATATCAAGATGTTGTTGCAGAAACACAAACCTTTCTGTTTCTGTCTACAGGAAACTTACTTAAGACCCAATGAGGACCGTACCTTTAGGAATTTCACTGTTGTACGTAAGGATAGAACTGGAGATGGTCCTGCTCATGGAGGAGTAGCTATCCTAGTGGGCAGCCATACTCCTTTCCATCAGGTCCAACTTAATACTTCTCTGGAAGCAGTAGCTATTCGCTTCTCTGTGGGATTCCTTATTACAGTATGTTCAATTTATTTACCACCAAATGCTGAGTTAAATGAAATTGATCTTAATAACCTTATCTTGCAACTGCCTGAACCCATATTTTTGATATGTGACTAACGGTCACAATACTCTATAGTGTAGTGCCAACACTAATAGACGAGGTCAAATCATTGAAAAAATTCTTGATAATAATAACCTTTCCCTCCTAAATAATAAACTCAATACTTTCTTCCATATGCCTACCTGCGCATATTCTGCAATTGATCTTACAATCTGTTCCCATTCCATTCTTCCACTGCTCATGTGGAACATTGAAGAGAACATATATGGAAGTGATCACTTTCCTGTTCTTTGTACAATGTCTTCACAGGAACCATGTTCACCCACATGGATACCTATATGGAAAAGGCAGCTGGAGTAGATGATATTCGACCAGAAATGCTGAAGTATGGTGGTATAAAAGTCTTACAGTGGCTGCACTGCATAGTTCAGAAAGCCTGGACGGAGGGACGAATTTCCGATGATTTGAGTAGAGCTCTAATGGTACCTCATACATAAAAAAGGGAAATAAAACTGAATGTGAGAATTACAGAGGTATTTCCCTACTGAGTGTTCCTGGCAAGATCAATGCAAGTATACTTGAGAAACGGTTGAGAAAAATTGTGGAAGAAAAGCTGGGTGAAGAACAAGCTGCATTCAGGCCAAATAAAGGCTATCAGGATCACATCTTCACTTTACGACAAATAGTCGAGAAAGCATAGGAATATAACAAAGATCTGTATTTAAATTTTATCGATTTGGAAAAGGCATATGACAAGGTGCCAAGAGAAAAGCTATTCAATACACTACAGTTATATGGTGTCAATGGGGCATTATATCAAGCAATACTTAGTCTTTATTTGAGTTGTAAGTCAGCAGTTAGAATTGAAGGAAGTACAGGAAGATGGTTTAATGTTAAATCTGGTGTGAGACAAGGATGTACATTATCCCCCCTCTGTTATTCATTATCTATATGGATCACATTATGAAGGAAAGTGGTATTAAACATGATATCAAAATTGGAGATGTTAATGTCAGCTCTTTGGTTTATGCGGATGATGTTATACTTCTAAATAAATCCACTGCAAGTCTGCAAGATTCTCTGACTAAATTGAATAACTGTTGTAATAGATATGGTATGAAGGTCAGCAATAAAAAGACAAAGACAATGAAAATAGGCAGAATCATTGAAAATGTCAACTGTGTTGTGAATGGAGAACCTGTGGAACAAGTAAAACATTTCAGCTACTTAGGCACGATTTTTAGTGAAGATGGTTAAATTAAATATAGAATTAGACAACAGAATCAGCAAAGCTGGTATGGTGGGAAGTCAATTGAATAAATTCATATGGAATAAGAGAGAAATTAGTCGGAACACTCAATTAGCTGTATACAAGACAGTGTTCAAACCAGTTTTAACTTATGGATCTGAGAGCTGGGTCAGAAGTAAAACACTTGACCAAAGACTAGAGACTGCAGATATGAGAGTCCTGAGAAAGATTATATGAGTGAACAGATGGCATCAATGGCAATATCATATTAAAAACGAGGATATTAGGAAAGAACTTGATATTGTCAACATCCAGGAATGCATTAGCAGAGCTAATCTCAGATGGTATGGTCACTTAAACAGAATGGGCAAAGAAAGATTAGCAAAACAAGTGTTCTCTGCCAGGTTGGCAGCAAAACGACCCAGAGGAAGACCAAGATATAGGCAGATTGATATGGTACAAAGTGCCTTAGACGATAGAAATATAAGATCTGATAATGTTGGAGTCTTGACAAGTAACAGACTGATTTGGAGGAAAATTGTAGATAGGAAGTTAGTACTGATATAATTTTTTTCATGTAGTACTATCATATCCTGTACACTCCTTAAGGATACATGGCAGGAATTTGATGATGATATTATTCATTAGGTTAAATCTGACCAATTATGTATTACCATGGGCCTTGATCTTGTATCACCCTGCTGTAATTTTGTTAATATGTAAATACCATAATGCTAAACTTTAATTTTATGCATCAATGCTGTATAATAATTCCTTTCTGACTCTTTTAAGTATTATATAATAATGTTTGTTGTAATCTTACTAGATGTATACACTGCTTTCCTTGACTTGTTTTGTATATACATATGTTAACCTATAGTTATCTATTTATGTTTTGCTGAAACCTCTGCAGTAATTTTATTTATATGTAGAATCTGCATCACTTAACATACATTTTGTGTATGCATCTTACCTATTTGTGTACTTTCCAGTAATTCTGTTTATATATATTCTAAATTCTGTTTCTACTGCATTGCTAAATTTAATTTTCATCCATGCATATTGTATAATAATCCCTTTTTGCCTATTTTTGTACTGCTATAAGGGCATCTATTATAATTTTACATATATGTAGATACTGCATTCCTTGGCTTAGTGTTGTATATATTATGTATCAACTTATATTGTTAACTATTTTTGCACTAGTGTAATAACCTCTGACCTTGTGTGTTGCTGCCCTCTGCAGCAGTTCTGTTTACCTAGATGCTGCTCTGTGAAACTAGATTCTTGTATAGACATATTGTTTTTAAATTTTGTTGCTAATGTTGTAACCTTTAGTATGGCACAGTATGACCTTTGTAGTTTTTGTGCCAAATAAACTATTAACCAAACCAAACCAAATCTAAACTTGCTCAATCCAATGTTAGTTCTATAGTGGATTTCTACTGCTGTTATCCATTCTTTACCCTATTAACTCTCACTACTGTACTGTCTTCTGACACGTACTCCGTTGCATTCAATAATAGCAATGAGCAACGCAAGCCAAAGTTTCTATTATCTGATGAGAACTGCATAACAACTCTCGTCACCACTTCTTTCTCAAGTTGTATGAGCTTGAGTCTGCAGAGCAATGATTCTTGTCTTAACTAACTCTATATATCCAAATCAAAGCAGGATGTGAGTCCCATCTCTGATCCATTCCATTAATGCTGGGAGGGAACCAAGTTTAGACTCTTGTAATGCAGCTCTGTTGGCTGAATGTGCAGCATTAAAGCCTTCTCCTAGAGCATCTCCTTTGTTCAGCTGAGAAAGTTGAAACTGGTGTTCTTCCATCAAGTACCTATCCAGAGGTATGTTGATCATCATCATCCTTGATACATGAAGATGTTTGAATTTTTTTTCATTTGGTTAGACTATAATAAATTTAGTTTAATCCTTTATCCAAACAAAACTTTAGGCACAAACTTTGTTTGCTTACACTTGGATAAAGGATTAAACTAAATTTATTATAGTCTAACCAAGTGGGGAAAAAAAAACTTCCAACATCTTTCTCTAAATCCAGAGTAATTTAATAATGGGGTGAGACACCTTTTGGCAACTCGTATAGATAAATATGACTTCTCGATTACTTCCACCTTAGCACCACCACCACCTCTGGGTCTGGCTCCCACTGATGAGACCTCAATAAAGTTCGAAACCGGTCTGGGTAGTGGCCCTTCCCTTAATGCATAGCATTATATATGTCCGCAAGGAGATGTGCTTTGCATTATGGGAGATACTAAGACAAGTGATGACAGCTTAGCCCACCTTTACCACGAGTTGCCTCAGTCCTGAAGATATTTCAGGCACAAACTTTGTTTACTTACACTTGGATAAAGTATTAAACTAAATTTATTATTGATACATGAAGTCCTAGATATAGCAAGACACAATTCTGAAGGTGAGAAGTAAATTTTCTTTAATCTGGATAAACGTAATCTAAGCACTAACATCACAACAAGGGAATCCCAAGACCTCCATAGTACAACAACACTGAAAAATACTAATGGCGCATTGCGAAGATGATGTAGCCAAGAATAGACTGCTGAGTGAACATCTACATCCGTCTGGGAAAGCACTGAGAGACTTTACCTAGGAATAACCTATAGCGGAGTCCAGAAAGAAGGAAGTAATTCAGAATGAAGAGCCACTGCTGAGATTTAAGGGGAAAATGGGGGAGAGGGCATTTCAGAGAGAAATTAATTAGAATGTTAGAACAATGCCATACAGGGAAAACTCAAAGAACACAATGTTCAATTTCTTGTCTTTACCTGATTGGACAAGAGAAAGCATACTCAACTTTGTCACAATGATGTTTAAGCCTTGAATTTGAAAGAATTCAACTACTTGATTGAGGAGTTCCTGCAAGCCTTCTCTAGACAGCATTTTTACTGTACCTATAATACAGTATACTGTAGGTAGAAAAAGGATTTTTTCATTATTTTATATATATTTTTTATGGTTTTTACATGACATGGAAACCCTACTGTAGAGAACAAATATGGAAATTCATTTCCCCACTAAAGACATTCCCAAACATCTATGCCCACAGCAGGAGTCAACCAATCAGCAGCCTGTTGGTTGAAGAGCGGGTACATTCATTCGACACTTATCCAACAGGCAAATGTGCCCACTCTTCAAGGTACTTCAAAAATTTTCAATAGATTCTAATGAATCTATTTTAATATGTGCACACTTAATGCTATTGAAAACTGAATTATGACAGGTACCTTGTATGTGGGGGGAGCCCCACCCACTCTCTTTTGGGTTTTTGGATTTGGATTTGGTTCGGCCACCTGAGTTTTCTTGGGGTACCAAGATGACTGAGCGGCTTTATATCCCTTTATATTAAGCCTATGCTTAATATAAAGGGATTATTATTTTATTATTTTTAAGATTTTATTTTTTTCATCAATATACATATTTCAGTATGCTTTTTGACCGACTAGGATGGCTCAGTTCACTATCCATTCCACTGTGAGCACAGATTTTTGTTAATGTCTAAGTTTAGTTGGTACATTAATTTTAATGCCCAGTGTGGAATGGGGCAGGACTAATATCCTGCTGTAAATCTCACGTGACTTGAAAAAAGTTCCATGTGTGATCTCCAGAGCACGGTTTCTTTTTAAAATTATCTAATGACAGATAAATGAAACCAACTGACCAATCAGTGAAAAAATATCATATAAAATAAAAACTATATTAATTGTTATTTATCAATAATAATGTCAATATGGATGTCATTTTGTTCATGATGTTGCATAATGCCTATCTTTCTTTATTATTTGATGTCTTGTGTAGAGGCTTAAGTGCTGTGAGGACATTATGTTGGAGGTTTAATGGATTTTTTACAACACTCAGAAAGAATTAAATTAGAATTTAATACTCCTATATTTCGTCCTAGTCACTAGGACATCTACGGGGATTACAAAAACAATTAATGTAACATGCACACAAAAACTTACAATACTAAGCCCAACCACGTGGGTGACACTAAAGTCCTATCTAGGTGGAGTGCCCTCTAAGGGCGGTAGTAGGTGGCCTGGAATGTAAGGTGGGACCTCTGGTGATGAGTGTTTCCCAAATCTTCGGAAGCTTAATGCAACCGTATTTGTTAAGATTTAGTTGGTTTCTGAGAGCTGCTGCTGCTTCTAAGAAAAGTCTCTCTTTCTTAAATTTGCTGTGGTGGAGCATGGTGGTTTTCTTCCATGATACTCTGTGGGTGGTGTCCAAAACATGGTCAGCCAAGCCTGAATGGCCATAGTTGTGTTTAACGATGTACGACGTGTTCCTCCAGGCGGATGGATGCTGATCTGCCTGTCTGTCCAAAGTACGCAAGCTTACAGGAACAGGGTACTTTGTAAACTCCAGGCAGAGAGAGAGGGGGGAACTGATCTTTCGTAGAACGGATAAGGGTAGCAAGTTTGCGGTAGGGCTTATATGCTGTGTGTAGGTTATACTTTTTTAGTATCTTGGCTATTTTTTCCGAAGTGCCTCGGATGTAGTATGGTGATGGCATTTTTAAATTCTTGTTGACGAGAGGGACGGGGAATGGGGGAGGAATTGATTATTTTTTTGATACTGTGTTCACTGTAGCCATTGGAGAGGAAAGTTCTGTGTATGTGGTTAAGCTCAGTAGTGAGGGCGGTTCCACTGGAACAAAGATTGTGGGCTCTCTTGGTAAGGGTTTTAATGATGCCATATTGTTGTGAGGGGAGGTGGTGGGAGAGTTTGTGAATGTATCTGCCTGTGTTTGTTGGTTTTCTGTATACAGTGAAGGCAAGTGTATCATTGGGCAGGCGCGTGACTAAGGTGTCTAGGAAGGGTAAACAATTGTTCTTTTCCTTTTCCATAGTAAACTGGATTCTTGGATGTAGGCTATTGAGATGAACGAGGAAGGAGTCTAACGTGTCTGGGCCATGAGGCCAAATGGAGAACACATCATCTACATATCTTAGCCAGATAGAAGGTTTGAGTGGGGCTGAATCTATGGCTCGTTTTGCGAAATCTTCCATATAGAAATTGGCAAGGGGGGTGTGAGAGGGGGGGGACCCATGGCGGTTCCTTCTATCTGCTTGTAGATTTTGTTATTCCAAGAG
Source organism: Typopeltis vanoorti (assembly GCF_054136105.1). Classification (NCBI taxonomy): domain Eukaryota; kingdom Metazoa; phylum Arthropoda; class Arachnida; order Uropygi; family Thelyphonidae; genus Typopeltis; species Typopeltis vanoorti. Next base: position 64,719,941 of record NC_143551.1, read on the forward strand.
AAATACCCAGAGTTGATGGCAAAGGAAAAGAGATCTAAGATGTCAGAGGGGAAAATGTTTTCTAAGAGAGATAAAGTGTCAGTTAAGGGAATATTGGTAAACAAAGAGGAGATATCAAAGCTTATCAATATGTCTGTATTGTTCAAGGTTAAATTTTCTGCGAGGGGTTTAAAGTGGGTCGAGTTTTTTATATAGGAAGCTGAATTTCCGGTGAGGGGGGACAGAGAGTTGGCCAGCTGTTTAGACAGTCTGTAACAAGGTGCATTGGTGGCATCTACTATAGGTCTAAGTGGGGAATTGGGTTTGTGGATTTTTGGTAAACCGTATATTCGGGGGGGGGGGGGGGACGGGAGCGGAAAGGTTTAAGTTTTTTTGTGACGTCAGGGGGCCAGGAGGTTACTTTTTTAAGTAAGATTTTTAATTTCTTAACTTGTGTTTTTGTGGGGTCGTGTTCTAGCGGGATGTAGGTAGTACGATCGCGGAGGATAGTGTTCATTTTACAATTGTATTCGCTGGTATTAAGAACAACTGTGGCATTACCCTTATCCGCTCTGGTGATGACGATACTTTTTTCTTTGTGTAGTTTCTGGAGAGCCATGCGTTGGGCATAAGATAAGTTACTTTTTGGAGGCGAAGAGTGAGCGAGGATGTTGGCTACATCGAGTCTGATGTTGTTGGCTACCTCCGACGGTAAGCGACTGATCCCCCGTTCGACGTTAACCATTACATCGAGCACCGGCACTTCTTTCGGGGTGACGGCAAAATTACGTCCGAGGCCAAGGGCGCTGACAGCATCCTCGTTGAGCCTTTTGGAAGAGAGGTTAATTACTGTTTGGAGCGGTTGAATTTGTGGTTTGTCTTTAACCAGGTTGCTGTATTTCTTGACGTGTTTGTTTTTTATTTTTTGAAATTCTCTCTGTGCGGAAGTTTCCGAAATGTCAGAGAGAATCGACCAAAGTTCAGGGTTAAGAACGGTGGAGAGCTCTGTATGTAGGGAGCCAATGGCGACGTTCGTCACTGCGAGGGTGGCACGAGTAGAGGCGATTTGCTCACGTAGTAATGCTAGGCTGGCACATTTATATATACGGAGTGCTTTTTTGGAATGGAAATTGGTCTTCATTTTAACGCATTTCGGTATCACTCTTGTATCCCGACATCTTTTTAAAAAGGCCAGCCTATTTAGTTGTCTAGATAGTCGTAGTTTTGACTTACCGTATTGCTTGGATTTACGTGCTAAATCTTCTCCATGGATGATTAGAATTCTTGTGTAGAGGCTTAAGTGCTGTGAGGACATTATGTTGGAGGTTTAATGGATTTTTTACAACACTCAGGAGTATTAAATTCTAATTTAATTCTTTCTGAGTGTTGTAAAAAATCCATTAAACCTCCAACATAATAATTATTTGATGTATTAAATGCTATACATGCTTTGATCTGTATGTGGAAAAATTCATATGCTGACTATTACAAATTTTCCATGTTTGAGAGTATATATATCTGCAACACCATTAGTTATAAAATCTACTTAGTCTAGTAAAACATGTCTCACTGGATGTGTTATTTAGACCAAGTAACATTATGACCTTCATATCATTGCAGTTAAAAGATTTATACTTAAAGTATAACACTAAACATATAATACAATTTAAAAACTAACTGAGGGCAAAAAAAAAAAAAAAATCAGAACTCTAAAATGTGAAATTACAAATGTTAAAAATTCTAATGTGCTTTTTCAATTGGATTTTTTTAAAACATGAATCCCCTCAATGAAACACTTGTATCCTATAGTACATTACTATCATGGATAGTTCAGAAAATAAAAAAATAAATAAAAATCTAATTTAGAGAACAAACAAACCTTTTTTCAAACCACTTCTGATCTCCAATAAGCACAGTAATGGTCACACTGGGTGATGAAATTTATCATCCTCTAAAAGCATTCACAAAACATCTATATCCATGTGGAATTCGAATTTGATGGTTAGACAGCAGACATGCTTACCACTCAGTCAAAGCTTACCCAGTCAACTAATTAGATGATTAGTTTGAATGGCACCAAATGCAATAACTTTGCTGTGTAGTAATATCTTTCATCACCTGAATAACTGAACTATGAGCCATTTGTGGCCCTACATTTGTACAAACTATGCATTTAATGTCATATAATTGCACATCATTTTTACAGCTAGAAATGATCAGTTTAAAAATTGAAGCAACAACAGATTTTAGTAAAAATCCCGAATAATAAATTTCATACAATCAGAGCAGAGCTGTCATATGTACAGACAGAGAGAGAGATGGATAAAACAAAATAGCAGGTGCATATACATTGTTGAAAAGCACATTTAAAAAATTAACTGGTTTGACGAATTTCAATAACAGCACTATTTGGGCGAGTCAAGCAGTGTAGGCATAAAATATGAATTTATGCATAAGGCTTTATAAACAATTCTAAGGAATGGAATACTGTATTCTAAGATGCAGTTGTTAAACTAAGTTATTTTAAAGCATTGTTTTTATATTAATGAAGCACGTAGTTTATAGCAGAATGTTAAATGCATGTATCTATGTATAAATGCATTTTTTTTCCACACTTTAATAAAATCACATGAATGTTTATAAAAGGGATTAAGAATACTAAATACTGCTTGTAAACCTACCATTCCAATAATCTGTCCATTTCAATAGTATTCCTTCCATCTTGGGCATAAAAACTACAGATTTTGTTGAATGGCCTTCAAAAGAGTCTTTTGTTACTGAATTTTGTTGCACTGATTGACAGTCATGTTCTGGAACAGTTCTCTCTCGTTTATGTTCACCTTTTTTATCTTCTCCCTCCTGTTCTTGAAATGTTTCATCCTGCCTCTGCATTGTATCATGTTCACATTTTCTCATAGATTCTTCCCGACTTCGAACTGACTGATGTCTGCGTTCTCTTGGCCTATATTCTACATCATCATCTCTCTTTTTCCGCTTCCGCTGAGCATCTCTTGCACGCCTTTCTGTTAATGGTGTGCGCTTTCGTCTCTTTCTTTTGGTTATAGTTGACACTAATGATGTATTCTTATTTACACAAGTTATTTTTGTATCATCACTATGATCAACTGGATTGAGTTCCATATCTGGATAAAAATATAAAATAAAAATTCTGTTAAGAGATATGCTTAATTATCATTCTTTTAACACAAAATCTTATAATTCAATTAACACAAAAAAACACAAGGGACAAGTAATACTATTTATTTAAGGCGATATATTTCAGTCTGAATATTACAAGACATCATCAGTGGTGAAAATGGTAATTACTTTTAATTAGTTAATTGCAATTTGTCTAATGATGTCTACTTTGCAATTAATTATTGTCACCATTGATGATAGCCTGTAATATTCAGACTGAAATACATGGCTTAAATAAATAGTATTACTTATTCCTTGTGTTATTTTATTTTATTGTGTGTGTGTTAAATGAAGAAATGCTTAATTATCAAATAACAACAGTCATAAAACTTTAAATAGCGTAGTTGATCTTTACTCACGTTTCATCAAAATTCAAATTATAGAAATTTTCGTTTTAAAATAATTATCACAGTTTTACCCCTGGCTCAACAAATAATTGAAATTTTTGCTGAAAGGCGTTTGTTGAATACTATATGAAAGAGAGAAATCATAAAGAAATAGACTTGAGAGAAGGGATGAAAAAAATTATATCACAAACTAGACAAACAAGAAAATGCTTTTTTATTTTAAAAAAATAAAGCAATAACATTAAAAAAAAATCATTTGACGGCAATTGACAAAGTAAGAGGAACACTTGAATGTCACAAAATATAATCATAAAGCTGAATACAGAACACAGATATATCCCTACTCTGAAATATTCACTGTGCTATGCTTGTGGAAGAATTATGTCTTTTCATTACCAACTTGAACTCAACTATTCAATAAACATAATCAAAATCTACTTCTCGCAAAATGATCATTTTAATTTTAAGAACACCAAAAACACGATTTCGGCCGCACATGCACATAGTGGCAGGACACCTGGTGTTACAAATTAAATGTACCAAATAGAAAGCGTACAGAACTGTATTCTTTCAAACAGCTTTGATAGAGAATGCAAAAATAATAATATTATTATATTCTTCTCGTTCTACCTAGACCAACGTGACACCATAATAACTTCATAAGCTAAGGCTGCTGACGAAAGATTTCTTCTATTAGTAAAAAATAAAAATAAAAATAAAAAATAAATAAAATAAAAGTTCCTCTGGTCATAGACTAGAAAAACTTTTAAGAAGCTATTAATTTTAACCGATTCCAGAATTACTTGATATGTATATGACCAGTGACTAGGAATTTAGAAGAAAGTCGGAGTTTTAATCTCCGACTAATCAAAACCGAAAACCGTATTTACTCGAATATACCTCGCACACATGATTTTAACTTTACGCAAAAAGAAATTAAAAAAAAAACAATTCGCATATACTTCTCACACGAAAAAAAGTTAAACACGTTCACGTCGGCGCGATAGTAACTCGCTCCCCACAGCAGTGGGTTAAATTCTAAACGAATAAGCTCTGTGGTCCTTAAAGTAAGGATCATAAATGTGAAGCTATCCTAGATTGTCGCAACTTTTTTTTTTCACTTTTTTTCCGTTTATTCTTGTGGAGTTAAAGCCATCAGGCTTTCTCTTCCACACCACCAGAAACATTCAGCTTGTTACGTAAATGCAGAAAAGAAACAAAAAATGGAAATACAATAATCATGAAATAAATAACTCAAATTCTTTAGTAAATTTCTAATTTAACTTATTTAGACTGTAGAAATATTGAACAATTATTGTCTTATTGATATTTGAATGAATCTGCTGTAAAATGTAAAATAATACTGTACTTTTTAAAGATAAAGTTCGTAAATTTTCTTTCTGAGTTGCTTTTGTAGGCAGACCTTTTCCCTTTAATACGATTAATCCATTTATCGACTCTGATGCTAAGTGAATACCCTGATGTGAAGAACTTGTACCTAGGATCTGTACCTCTGCATATGTTAAACACCCCAAAACCTCCGTCCTTACAAAATAACCAATTGTATTTACCTTTGAATGCTTTCCACTGTTCTAGTGTCCAGCAGGTCGTCAAATTTTTCCTTTCGTTCAACGTATTAATATTATCTCATTGTTCCCCGCGGTTAGCCTAGTGGCTTTGCGCTTTGCAACCATATGACTGGGGAAGGAGTGTCCCAGGTTCGATTCCCATCGAAGACGTTTGAGGATCTTCCATAGCCAAGTTAGCCGGTCTTGGGCACGGGCAGTAGGGTTTTTTCCTGCCAGTTTATCTGGCGTTTTCCCTCCCGCAAACAGGCAAACCGGCCTCATGAACATACGCTACTACAGCCAAAAATCATACCCCCCCCCCAGCGGCAGGCTAGGCGACAGGTCGGTTGGGAGTGGTACTAGCAACCTTCCTATACGACCCTGTATAGGAAGCGGGAATAACGCGTAGTGAAAGAAGATTAATATTATCTCATTGCAATTGATGGGAATCCTGTGTTCCCGTGGATTCGTTACAGGCTCTTTTTTTTTTTTGTTTGTGTGTGCTTTCTCTTCAGAAACTACACACAAACTCTCATTACAGACTCATTTTGTATTATCACTGTCATTCGAGCTATTTTTCCGTTTAAAGAAGGTACCAATGTACTTAGGGCCAACACTAGGAATTTTTTCGTCCCAAGCAATAGCATATTTGGCCTTCCCTTCCTCCTCTCCCCAAAAAATCTCTTTTAATAACGTCTTAAAAGCATGATGTTAAGCTAGTGATCATAAAATAGTAGCAATTTATTGAAAATTCAAAAGTTAATGAAAAATGATCATAAATTATATTTTTTACAGAAAGAGAGAGAGAGAGACAGTTGACTCTTTAACGGTGGAATTTTGTTCTGAAAATGTGGATCTGCATGGGTTCACATTTTCGGAACAATTTTCATGACCGATTGTTACTAATATCGACATTACTGGGATCGCAATTAGAAGTACTTGCCATGAGTTCAGAATTTTTGGTTTCGGTCCTTTTGCTTATTTTCTCTTGTACTACATCAGCTGTTTCAGTTTTTAGATATTTACGCAAAGACCAGCTTGTTTCTGAATATTGCGTTCTTTTTCCGATTTTCGCTTGCGATATTCCACGCTTGATAGCTTTTTTTTCAGACATATTGGAATGTAAAAATTATTTTAAAAGCCAAATCCTAATAACTGTATCAAAAATAGTATTATTAACAATCACTGTACAACTCTATTTATGTATTTTGATTCTGTTTCTTTAATTGGTTTACTCTTAACCAGTTATCTCATTATGATCGTTTGGTCTCATTGGTTAAGTGAGATTTACCCTCAGGTCGAGGTCAACTCACGGCCAACGTCTGATATTAACGCGCGTAAATATCCAAGTTTCATCACAAGTAATTACCGAATTCAACAAATCTCGTTCATCCTTAATGCATTGCTGAAGGTCCAAACACAGTTCCTTGCGACGTTCTTTTTGTTCATCTAACAACATTTTTGGAACCATTTTTGCACAAACCTTTTTGATGTTCAATTCTTCCGTTAAAATGCGTCGAACCCTTTTCTATCCAAATGAACTTTCTCAGCTACAGCTCGAACACTCAACTTTTTGTCTTTTAGAATCACATCTCATACTTCCATAATGTTCTCATCTCGTGGGCGGCATGGGCGATCTTCATCTTTCACGCTTTCTCTGCCATCCGAAAATGGTTTGTGCCATTCAAAAACGCGTGCACGAAACATGCACTCTTCACCTTAAACTGGCTGATCATACATACCGTTTTGCACGGGACAGTACAGTTTTTTTCATATTTTCGGGCAGTCCCGTCGTTTTAATAAAAATGTCATTTTTGTTCCGTTTTTATTAAAAATTTAATATTGGTCAATCATAAATTATTATTCATAACCTATAATCGTATATTAATATCATGGATACCAGTAATTTGTATAACCATGAAGTCGCATTGTTCGATACTAAATATCGATATCTGCAGTGATTTATTTAGAGAATATAAGAAATACGTGTTGGCAACCCTGTTCGTTTCAGACTCGGCCTCTGCTCTGCTGTAGCGTTAGTTTTTGTTTTGCCTGTATGCTAACCAGTGGCTTTGTTATTCAATGCCTGTGGTCTAAATTTCATATTTTTTAAAGTTTTAAGTATTATTTTTTAAAGCTTAAAGTCTATCCTTGCAATTTCAAAGAGGCGAACTGCGGTTTTAATGACGATCTCCAGAAAGAATTCAAAACTGAACAAGCTGTGAAGAGATGGAACAAAAGTGGTATCCCAACACTGTACTGTCCATTTTTCCGTTGCTCATGGAGGCAGAAGCGACATCAACCAACATCTACGTTGCCAGAGACATAAGGATGCTGAAAAGACTCTGGTTTCAGTTAAAAACATCAGCTCTTTTATGGTGAGACTTGATGGTGATAGTGTAAATGATAAAATTGCATCATGTGAAACTCTTGTTGCTAATCATAATGTGCGTTAGGGACAAAGTTTCCGCGCAAATGACTGCTTGTCGACATTAATAAATAAAATTTATGTACCAAAATTTCTTCTGCACGTGCCAAATCAGAAGCAGTAATTAGCAACGTTTTATCACTAAACATATTGAGCAAAGTAACAGAGGATTTGAATAAAACAAAAAGCATTAGAGTCAGTTTAGTTGCATCAAATAAAAACTACATCAAACTTTTTCCAATCGTTGTCAGTACTTTTTTGCCAAATTCTAGCGTTCAAGACAAAATTATAGAGTTTACTTCTTTACTGAAATACAGTCCCCCTCCACGTCTACCTAAATATTTGTATGGGTTCTGTCACTGAACAATAATGGTAAGCTCAATACGCCTCCGTAGCGCAATTGGAAGAACGACGGTACCTTGCGCCCTTCGATTGGAATAGGCCTAAATTCGATTCTCGTCGCGATGGGAAGAATCTTTATCTGGACGATTTCAATCGAAGGTGAGTTAAACCGATCTCATACGGAAGGAGCAGGGTTTTTCTCCCGGAAACTCGGGTTTTTCATCCCGCATACAGACAAATCGTCCCTTCGAACACACGCAATTTACAGACAAAAAAATACTAGTTGTTGTGGTGGTGGAGGTGGGCGGTAGATGGCGTTGATGGTGATGATTCATAGTAGAGGTTCGGTGTAGTGGTTGAGACAGTTGTAGGTTCTTCCCGCGATGATTCTTCGGACTCCTTGGAGGTATCAGGAATAATAATAATAATAATAATAATAATAATAAAAAGAGCCTGTGTAGCTCAGTGGATGTGGCGTTCGCATACCACCGCGCTTGGCCGCACGAAGGAAGACTTCATTTCGAGTCTAGTCGGCGACTAGAGGAAATTTTTCTAAGCCTTTTTTCGACGGTTCCCGAGTTAGTCGATCTCTGGCACGGGCAAGCAGGTTTTTCCTCCCGGAAACTCGGGTTTTTCGTCCTGTAAACTCAAGAAAATCGACCGTAGAACCCACATTATTTCAGACATTAAATATATTGTGTTAGGGTTAGGGACAACGAGATGGCGGCACATTTGAGCCGTCTCTCTTCACTGTGTACCGCTTAATTAGTGATAGCTTTGGGCCATCTGTCTCTGATTGGGTACCAGTGGAGATTGAACTGCCCACTCAGTCTCCAAAAGTTAGATAGGGCTAAATGGCCTCGCCTACTCCTGTATACGGGAATAAAAAGGAGTCAGCTGATTTTTTTTTTTTTGATAATAATAATAATAATAATAATTTTTGATTTATTGATTGTATGCCTGTAGTGGCTTAAGATGTTTCGATGTTTTTTCCTCTAAGTATGGTTTATGAGAAAGATACATAAAAATACAAAAACTAAATATATAAAAATAAAAATTATTTTAATATAAAGTAACCACTGTATTAATGTACAATTATTACTATATTTATGTGACATCTCCACCGTGTCCAAGGTCTCATCAAGGTAAGACGTTTTACTCTACTACACAGAACTCGCCTTCTCCATTACTTATTTTGCCAACTGCGCATAACCCTGCGACCATCATCTACAAAAAACGACATCTACTGCCTACCAACCATAGTAGTTTTGTTTGTATGCGAGTGTTCCCCTGCTGATTTAGCTTTATGCAGAATGAAAAACCGGAGTTTCCAGTAGGAAAAATCCTTGTTACCTCTATGTGAGGTCTGCTAACTCACCTTCAATTGAAAACGGGCCATCTAAAGATTCTTGTCCTCAGGAAGTATCGCATTCAGGTTCTGTTATATGTTTAAAATGCATGTGTAGTAATATCCCTGTAAAAATGGAGTGTGCAGCCATCGTGCTTGGCCATCCAAAGGAAAACAGTTCTAAGTGCGATTCTAGTCGCTGACAAAAGAAAAATTTTCCGGGCCTTTTTTCGATAGATTCCCGTGTTAGTCGATTTCTAGTGAGGAGTAAGCGGGTTTTTCCTCTGAGAAAGGTGACTTTTTCATCTCATAAACTCAAAAAAGAAAACAAAATCAACCATGGAACCAACATTATCTCAGCCATTAATATACAGTTAAAATTAGGGGTCGCGAGATGATGCACTTGTCTGATACTCTTCACTGGAAGAATCAAAAATACAACTCTTAACCTCCTATTTTTTTAATTATTTTTTTAAGTGTGGGCCATAGCGGAATGTTACTTAAAATATTATCATGTTACAATAACCTTATGCTGAATTGGCGAATTTTAAATTGATTAGTCATTAAGAGAAAAAAAAATTACAGTCACTATTATAAATCCCTGATTCAATATCTTATCAAAATTTGCAGTGCATCACTACTGTATATATAATAAAATGTTTCATATTATTAGTTTCCTCTAAACAATTTTCTTCATTTCATTTTAATATGTTCTTTGTCAGGTCCCCAGTATTTTAAATCGCATTCCGGTCGTCTGAAGCAAAACTTCATTAATCCACCACTACCCCTCCCCCCCTTTTTTTTTCAAGTATTTTCGCCACTTTTCCCTTGAAGTGTAATGTATTTTCCAGATCAATGAAACTGAAATACAGATTATTGCTATGTCCAAATGATGGGATATTTGTCTTAAACATATACTTCTGGTTATGATCTTGTGATATCCCACTTCGATAGGAAAGATGTGCGTTCGAATCCTATCTAGCAATTCGAACCAAGATCAATTTACAGTCTCATAAGTTTCGGTCGTAATTCAAGTGTAGTCGAGGTCCGTTGATATTTTATCCCCCTTACTCGTTCTCTTTATTTCTTTTCAACCATGACTTCATAAACCTTGCTTGGAAAACATCCTTATAATAATTCTATTTCTCTTTTTAGAGTTATTTTTCAGTGGAATGAGAGCATTCGTAGCTCAGTCGATATAGACGAAGCCCTTTGGTCGGAAAGACCAGGTTTCGATTCCAGTTCAAGGCGTGAGGAACCTTTATCTGGTCTCTTTTGACTAAAGGTGAGTTAGCAGGAAGATAGGGTTTTTTCACCAGTCAACTCTGGTTTTTTGCACCCCAGAACAGGCAAACCGGCCCAGTGAACACCATCTACAGACATAGGACACACCAGGAGGCATAGAACTAACCACCTTATCCTCGAGTTGCGGTTACGTAGTCCAAGAATAGTTGGAAAGGTCGTGGGCGCTTAAAGTGCTTGTTAGGACAGATGATGATGATGTCAGTAGAATGAATGGGCGGGTGGATACCTATTGACCAAAATCTGAATTATGAACAGAAACGATATAATATTTCTTATGACCACTTTTGGACATTCACTCTCTCTTGTGTCCGTCACGTCCCAAATTCAATGCCTCTGTATGCACTTTCACAATGGATAGATAAAACAAGAGGGGAGTGCGACAGAGATGTGTCTTATCACCATTGCTCTTTGGGATTTTCTTGGAAAGGTTCATGCAAATGAAACTTTCCGAGAAAAAATTAAAATATACAGATATATTAAAAATGTTCATTATTGATGTGTTCTTGCACGTTAGCTGCTTTAATTGGTCTGAATTTGTAGTCGAAATATGCATCGCTCAGTGCCACAACTAGCTTTTCATGGGCCTTGTGCAAGATTTTATTCTTGCCCAGGACCCCTTTTTTTTTGAAAAAAAAAAAAAAAACGATTGGAGTAGAAATTTTGTTTAAAAATAAACTTTGTGTACATAATAAATAATTGCACTTTTCTGGCTTTCATTTCAGCAAATTCATTAATCGCATGATCATAATTAACATCTTATCAACATTATATTCTATTGAAAGTATGGAAAGATTTGATAATCTCTCTTGTCCGATAGTAGATCTTAGATAATTCTTGATTAATTTTAACTTACTAAAACTTCTCTCATACGAAGCTGTGGAAATGGGAAGAGTGAGAAATATTCAGAGAGAAAGAACTGATATTTGGATATAATTCAACTAATCCAAAATCATGAAGAGCCTGTAGGATAGCAAGCGAAATTGCGGTTATAATGTTTTGAATACGTTTCGAAGCTCCAAACTTAAAGCTTTGAATTTCACAACTGAGATCATACTTAGTAGCTAAACCTGCAGAAGATATTTGTAAATCAGCAACTCTCATCCATTCTAAAAACGAGCCAAAAAAAAAAAAAAAAAAAAAAAAAAAAAAAAAATCAGCTAACGCCTTTTTATTCCCGTATATACGGGAGTAGGCGAGGCCATTTAGCCCTATCTAACTTTTGGAGACTGAGTGGGCAGTTCAATCTCCACTGGTACCCAATCAGAGACAGATGGCCCAAGGCTATCACTAATTAAGCGGTACGCAGTGAAGAGAGACGGCTCAAATGTGCCGCCATCTCGTTGTCCCTAACCCTAACACAGTATATTTAATGTCTGAAATAATGTGGGTTCTACGGTCGATTTTCTTGAGTTTACAGGACGAAAAACCCGAGTTTCCGGGAGGAAAAACCTGCTTGCCCGTGCCAGAGATCAACTAACTCGGGAACCGGTCGAAAAAAGGCTTAGAAAAATTTCCTCTAGTCGCCGACTAGACTCGAAACCAAGACTTCCTTCGTGCGGCCAAGCGCGGTGGTGTGCAAACGCCACATCCACTGAGCTACACAGGCTTAAAAAAAAAAAAAACGAGCCAAAAAGAAAACAAAAATCGGTACATACCTTTCTCAGTTTTTGATAACACCAATCTCTTTCAGATAGTAGAATATCCAAAACTCTGATGCTTCATCGGCCCCCAAAGTGGTAAAATTGGAAATTTGAAAATGAAAATATAATATTCATTATCAGTGGTGTAGCTAGAGCTTTTTGCCGTCCGGGGCGGTTCCTGAGTTTGCCGTCCCTCTCAATACACAAAAATATTACAAAAAGTCAAAACGACGTGTAGGGAAATAAATTAAAACATTATGTTTATTTTTTTTAAGTAAAACTTTAATTTCAACATTCTAAAATGTTATTTTTCTTGCTTTTCTGTTAGCAAAATCATCGATGACATTGGCGAAGTCTATTTCTAATAATGTAGGTAATTCTTAATCTATTTTATTTAGAAAAACTCCTATCACAACTAGCAACACTTACAGCAATTGTGAGGAAAATTGGCAGTAGTATTACAATATTTGGAAATGAGTTCTCGAGACTGTATTTTAGAATTAATTGCGAAAGTTCAAAAAGGTTCAAAATGCCGCCTGGGGCGTATCCCCCTCTCCGCTCTTCCCTAGCTACGCCTCTGCTGATTATTTTTTGATGCCCCATTTCAGGGCTTTCTTTGTTCTGGGCCCTGTGCCTGTGCACTCATTGCACCTGCCTAGTTATGACACTGCCACAAACTACATAAAGTTGTACTTAATCTTCGTTCTACCAAATATGTTTTTCCCGTAATGAATATAGTGTTACAGAGCACGTTAAGAAGCTAACATTAATTTTGAATATTTGTTGTACTTTTTCTTACAAAAATAAACAAGTAAGAACTACGTAAATTGATTTGTGTCATATATATATTTATTTCCGTATCGTACAGTTCAATGTAAAACAGTTAGTAAGCTAAAAATCACACACATCATTGTAAATCTCAATATGCACCCTCAGCTGATGATGCACAGTATGATATAGTAAATTTTTTGAGGCTATCTGATCTGGACTGAGATGTGTTAAACACATTTTTATTATTTTAATTATTATTAATGAACTTTGAACTCTTCTCTCAGAATGTGATATACAGAAAGTAATATGTCTGTGTATTTACTTATTCAGAATAAACATCACTATGAGACCAAGCCTGATAATCAGTGGCTTGAAATCGTGGGGGTGCTGAAACTTTCGAAATATATATACACACTGTAAGTACAGTGTATACGTGTTTGGATAAACTATCAAAATTATGGTGAAAATTTAAAAATTAAACATGAAAAATATTCTTTATTTTCGATAAAATTATACAGTTTGGTATAATTCAAAATTACTTAAAAACAAAATCCATTATGATAACCCCAATAATATTCTAAAATAAAAACTATAAGAAATGTTATGTGTTTAATTATAATGTCCAAATATTTAAACAGACGGAGAAAACACGATAAGCACTACGAACACTCTACTACTGGCGCAAACTGTATAAAAACAACTGTGGAACTGCGCGACGGACAGTTTGGTGCGTATTGAGAGTCGGTTTGATCATTGGTAGTCGGTAAATTAGTGAGAAGTATGGCGTAGTTTTTGATTTGCGATTGACTGGATGAAGTTTGGATAGCGATTGATCTTCAACACAGCATTCTTTCAAATTTATTTTATACAAGGTAAGATTTTATCTCACAGAAATTTTCTCAGGCCCTCTCCTGTTCCTTGCCAAGTGCCTGGCAGTAGTCTTCCGCCTTCAAAAAGAAGATTTCCACTGCCGGTCTACAGTCGGTGGTGGGAAGGGACAAGGCTGGTCCTGTTCCACGCAAAACACCCATCAAGCTACAGATTAGGCTTAACCATGAACATTCCTTATGATTACCTAAACTTTAAGGAACTCCTTGCAGTTTTCAAACATGTTGGAAATCTACTTCGCTCTAAATGGCCAAGTAGAGTAAAGAGATCTACCAGATTACTGAAGTCGAATCAGAGGACTACCAACCTCCTCCTGACCCTCTCTCAGGCACTTCTCAATATAACACCAGGGAGATTATGTCGACAGCTATTGGCTAGCCCCTAGTAGACTCAGATGACTCTCCAGACTATCAGGTGGTCAGCAGAAAGAAGCATAAGAAGGAGTCTCCAGCTACAGAACCTGAAACAACAGTGGAAGCAGACGCTCAGCCCAAAGATAGGATAGCATCTATGGACACATCGTCACAGCCCGTAGAAAGAGCAGCTTCAATGAACACAATGGCTCAGCCCAAAGAAAGAATTCCTCCGGTGATATTAAGATCTAAAGACAAATGGTCGACAGTAGCGGAGGTGAGGATGAACACCAAAATCAAGTTCACCTCTGCTAAAAATTCAGATGAAGGTGTCCGCATTCAACCAGAAGGAGCATCGGACTACCATCGGCTAAACTAAATTTATGGACGAGCTGAAAATTCCATATCACACATTTCAGCTAAAAATCGAGAAGAATTTAAAGGTAGTCATTAGAGGTCTAGTGGAAACAGTAACATCAGAGGAGATAGCCGCTGACCTCCAAACACAAGGATTAGAGCCAATAACGATATCGCGCATTTACCGGGCAGACAAACGCCCCATCCCTCTGGTCTTGGTGGAAATCACTAAAGATCAGAGAGAGAGAGAGAGATCTACGACCTCAAGACCGTATGTAATCTAGTAATCAAGACTGAACCAGTAAGAAGGAAAGCAACTGCCGGACAATGCCACCGCTGTCAAAAATATGGGTATGCGCAGAAACTCTGTAGAGCCGAGTACAGATGTGTAAAATGCAAATATAAACACCCTACTCATGCATGTTCCAAACCACGCACTACTCCAGCTAAGTGTGCTAATAATGGCGGGCCGCATCCGGCAAACTACAAAGGCTGCTCACTCCACCCCAGCTAACCTTCTGAAAGTTAGAGAATCAGGAGGCCCACAATCACAGAAGAGTCCAACACCTCCTGCTGCAGAAAATCCTCTACCGATTACAACTCAGAGGTCTTACGCCAAAGCAGTCACCTCGCACACAAAACCGGTAGAATCCGCTATAAGCAAACAAAACTCTCCTACTATTCTAACTCTCCTGCTATTCGCTGCGCTTTACGTCATCCATGCAGGCGTGAAAATATTAGTTTCACTTCACCTAAGGAAGTTTATACCATCATAAAGAAACTCAACAACAAAAAGGTTCCAGAACCCACGAGATTGCCAACAAAACTGTTAAAGCGCTCCCACACAAAGCAAATATGCATCTGGTATCCATCATAAATGCAATGCTCAGACTCAGTTACTTTCTCACTCGATGGAAACAAGCAGATATAATTTTCTTTCACAAACTAGAGAAATCACCATTCTTCCCACAGAATTATAGGCCCATCAGCCTCTTGTCATGTATAGGGAAAATTGCGGAAAAAGTCATTCTCAATCGTCTGAAAGATGAGGTCAACAAAAACAGCTTTATTCCAAAAGAGTAATTTGGGTTCCGTACTGGGCACAGTACAACTCAACAAGTTCTTAGATTAACAGAATTTATTACAACTGAATTTAACTGGCGGCAGCACACAGGAGCTATCTTTCTAGATGTAGCATTTGATAAGGTTTAGCATAAAGGCCTTATCTATAAAATGATTACAGCCAACATTCCACTTTACCTTACTAAGCTCATCGATTCCTTTCTAAAAGACCGGAAATTTCAGGTTAAGTTGCAGGGACTCGGTTCCTGATTGAAAAGAATCATTGCAGGTGTTCCTCAAGTCTCGCTGCTTTCGCCGCTGCTTTTTAACATCTTCATAGAAGACGTTCCGAGCACCGCATTAACCACCATAGCTTGCTATGCGGACGACATGGCAATTCTGATCAGATCTCTCAGGCCACATTTAGCTACGCAGCGCTTACAAATCGCAGCAACAAATCTAGAAAAATGGTTCAAAAAATGGAGGATAGCTGTAAATGCTGACAAAAGCACTGACATTCTTTTTACAAGACGGAAAGCATCCCCCTATGGAGAGATCAAACTTTTCAACACAGCTATTCCATGGAAATCCAAGACCAAATATCTAGGTATACAGCTAGATAACCACCTCAATTTTAACCCTCATATCGTCTACACCTGCAACAAATCTAGTTCCGCAATTGTACAGCTCTACTCTCTTCTCAACTGTAGAAGCCAAGTCAGCATTATAAACAAGCTACGGATCAACAAAACAATTATTAGACCTACTTTAACGTACGGATCACCGGCTTGGGGTCGCACCTCTCCCAGTAACATCAAAAAACAACAAATTATCCAAAACAAATGTCTCCGTATGATATTTGATGCTGCATGGTTTGTAAGGAATGCTCTACTTCATCAAGATGCTAACATTCAAGATATTCCCACGTTTCTCCATGTCACTGACTCTGCATGTTTCACCAAAGCAGCTATTCACCCCAATCAACTCATTCAAGAGTCATCTAACGATGAAAACAACAGGTGGAAACACAACAGCCCGAAAGCAGCTCTGCTCATCAGTACAAGCGCTCCCACACAGCCCTAATTTGGGCGAGTCAAGTGCTCGATAATCTCATACTAAATTAACCCAATTTCTTAGAGATGAAGGGATTATAATCCAGGGATTGAGATCCATCCAGCCACAAAAGTTCACAAGCGACGGACAGTGCTGCATTACGCTAATAGCTCGCATCTCACTATGACGTGCATATGCTTGAGCGCATAGCAATATGACACTGTGATAAACACAGTGCTGCTAGCGTCCTTCGCACTCCTAAGTGCTACATGATAGATTTTTATTATTTTTTGTACAATATAAGAGAATTGTATAGGATTGTTGATGATAAAATTAAATATTACAAGCAAATATAAATAAATGAAGAAATATATTTATATATCGAGAAAAATTGGGGGTGCTGCAGTTCCGCAGTGCCTATGCACGAGCCGCCCCTGGTTTTGATGTCATTATCGTTTCCGATGATATATCCATTATTCCAGAAGGCTCCTTTTGCCTTTCAAATTCTGATTTGTATCTCTTCTTTCCTTTTCCCAGTCTCTGTGAATATGCAGATGAAGTAATTGTATGTTTCCAGTTGTTGTATGTTATGATCTAACAGTTTGTTTTTTATTGTACTTCCTTTATTTATTATCATGTGTTTGGTCTTTTTAAGGTTTAATTCTATTCCATGCTCCTTTCCATTTTAGATTATCTTGGTTAGCATTTTTTCCAGTCCTGTATTTGAATCAGCAACGAACAGAGTATCGCCAGCATATCTTATATTATTTATGTATTTTCCATTGTTCTTGATTCCTATTTCCATTTCCTCTATGTTCTTCATTACGTGTTAACTATAGATATTAAATAGTATTGGTGAGATTACGCATCCCTGTCTCACTCACTTTTAATGTCCACGGTCTTTTGTCACTTTTAATGTCTTCTCATCTCCTTGCAAGCCAGCTTTCTGTCCTCAGTACAGTTGTGAGATTATTTTCAGTCTTTACTGTCAATATCATACCCTTTGAGGATTTCAAATAATTTAATATTTCGTGTTTTTTTTTTGTTGTTGTTTTTATTTGTTAAAACAAATAAAACACGACAAATGCCTTCTGGAAGTCAACAAAGTACAGAGGCACCTATCTGCCTAATTCAATTGTTTCAGTTATAATAAAAGATAGGTTCTAGATGGCATTTATTGTACCTTTTCCTTCCCCAAAACTATTCTGTGTTTCACTAATTTGGTTCTTTATTTTTGCATGTATTTAGTTTTTTATTATCTTCAGCATAATCTTAGATATGTGCGAGATTAGACTTCAAGTTCTATACTCTTCACATCTGTATGTGTGTTGTTGCTTTTTGGGATTGGGATGCAGATTGATTTCTGGAAATCCTCCAGTATCTTCCCTGTGTTGTTTATATTCTTTATAATACCTCTCAATTTCTTCCATCTTTTACCATGTTTTTAATTATTTTTGTTGGTATATTATCATCTCCTGGTGTTTTCCCATTTGGCAAACTATGTATTGCATTTTCTATCTCTTCATCAAGTAGTTCTGGTTTTCCATTCCTGTTCTCAATTTTAAGATTTGTGATCTACTTCTGTCATCGTACAGTTCTGAAATGTATTCTCTCCACCTATTATTAATATTTTCGGTCTTGACAATTTTAAAAAATTTAAAAAAAAAAAACAATTTCAAAAAATATCAAAACAGCAGGGAACAACCTTTTCACTGGGATTTGGCTTGGAGGATCGTCTACCTCCCGGTAAAATTGGTCAATTCAAAATATTGCCTCCGCCCTTGTGACTCCTTTTGTTAAGTATGCATGCAGTTAAAACAGCAGGGCACCTCTTCTACCAATGTCCACTTGTGCAGCACATTCGGCAGAGGCTGGCTGAAGTACTCAGGATCGTAGTGCCAACTTTCTATGAGATAGTGCTATTGCAATTTTCCCTCCGGTAAGGAAAAGCAAACAATCAAAAAGAAAACTCTCATTATTTTCATTAATGTTCTAAAGTATCACATGTGAAAGATACGTAAAAAAAGACATCTTCTCATCGAGGAAAGCAGAATCTTCCATCGAATAAGGAACTGCTTCTCTGTCTATCTCCCTCGATTCTTGGAGCAAGTAAGATGCCTCTTGGACATATGGCTCTTAAGGCGATAATGTAGGACGTCAGCCATTTGTCATATCACATATAAAAATATAAATCAACTAACGCCTTTTATTCCCTAATAGGGAGTAGGCAAGACCTTTATACCCTATCTGGCACAGGCAAGCGGGTTTTTCCTCCCGGAAACTCGGGTTTTTCGTCCCATAAACTCAAGAAAATCGACCGTAGTACCCACATTATTTCAGACAGTGACATATCTTGTTAGGGTTAGGTACCAAGAGATGGCAGCACTTGTTTGCCAGCCTCTTCATCGGCGGCTGCTATAATTAGTGATAGACATGAGCCAGCTATCTCTGATTGGCTACCGGTGGAGATTGAACTGCCCACTCAGTCATATCACATAAGAAAAAAAATTAAGAAAATATTCATAAATCAAATTTTAAAAAAGTCTGATTTCATTTCAGAAATTAGGAAAGAGGTCAAGACTGTTCCGTTGCAAAAAAAAGGTGAAAGTAAAACGGATGTTTCAAATTACAGACTAGTTTGTATTTCAGGAATAGAATTCGTGAAATACAAATTAAGGTTGCGTAAATTTTATCCAAAGGAAGGAAAAGAGAATTAATATGGTGTGAGTTAGTTAAGTATTATTTGATGATGGAAATAATAGACTGTGTGCCTAAATCAAAAAGGATTAACAAAATAGGTGTTAAATGGATGAATAGGGATATTAAGCAGAATTGTAGAAGAGAAGATTATGTAAAAAATATAAACTTCAAAGATGTGAACAGTTGCATGAAATCTATAAAGTGCAGGCAAGTGAAATTAGAGTATGAGAGACGACTAGCGAAACAGGCTAAGAAAAATCTCAGAGAGATTTCTGTTATGCAGCTAGCAAAAGAAAGAATGATTATGGGAAGATAACTCTGCTGGATAGAGATGACCAAGGAAGAAGTTATTGTGGAGTTGTTCAGAGATCATTTTGCTAAGGTTTTTCAAACTGATGGTAACGATACTATTCTAAGGAAACAGAAAGTTGAAGAATCAATACTTCAACCTAGTTTCTTGAAGGTGAATAAGGTAGAAGTCTGTGATTGTTTACGTCATCTTGATATGAATAAAGCTATTGGAATAGATGAAATTTCACTCCATGTTATGAAGGAACGCGCTATGGAACTGACTTCCGTAGACTCTGTGTTTGATAAGAGTCAAGTGTCCTCAAGAATTCCTAATGAGTGGAAAGAGAGGGCACGATTGTTCCATTGCACAAGGGGTCGAAGCTACACAGATGTTTCAAAATACAGTCCAGTCTGCATTTCTGGAGTGGTTGTTATGGTCTTGGAGAGATTGGTTAGAAATAAAATACACGATTGGGTGGATAAGGAATGGACACTGTAAAGAGGAAAACATGGGTTTGCTAAAGGTAGGTCTTGTATTACAAATGTACTTACGTTTTATAATAATGTGTCTACAGTTATGGATAGAGATGATTAATATACAGTTACATTTCTGGATTTTACAAAGCCATTTGACAGATTGCCACATAATAAAATGCTATGTAAGTTACGTCAAATGGGGTCGGAAAATCAGTTGGTTGATTGGATAGCAAACTGGCTTTCTAATCAATATCAAACGGTGGTTTATGGAGGTTTCCATATCTCTCAGGGGGGGTTAGTTACCACTGGAGTCCCACAGGGTTCTGTTCTATGGCCACTGCTGTTCAATTTGTTAATGATTAGCGAGTGGTCTGCGAGCTCATATATTCAGCTGTTTGCGGATGATGCTAAGCTGGGAAAAGTTATTAGGAATGATGCAGACGTACTTGTGCTTCAGAGCGATTTTAATAAAGTGACTATATGCGCTAACAAGTGGGGATATCCATTTAATACCAGTAAATGTAAGGTTTTGCACCTTGGATATCAAAAAAGTAAAGCTGTGTATCATATTGGAAACGTTGTATTACAGGAGGTGGAGGAAGCGTGAGATCTTAGGATATTGGTGGATAAAGAATTTTAGTTCAAGAGACATGTTGCAAAAGTAATGAAAACAGCACAAAGAAAGCCAGTATAACTAAGAAGAACTAGAGATAAAGATGTGGTCATTCTGCTGTATAAGGCTTTGATTAGATTTGAGCTTTGATTAGAGCCTGTTTTCATATTTGATGGTCTTGGCTAGTATTCATCTCTAGGTTGCTAATATTTTGAAAATGAAAGGCCAAGGTGTTTGCGATCTCCCTGTCTCCAATTCTGATATTTCCATTCAGGTGTTTTATCGTGTTAGTCTAACTTGCCTTTGATAGATCTCTTTGTAAATTAGCAGTCAGTTTCCAAAGTTTGGTATCTGAAGTGTTTGGATTTAAGTTATGGCAAAATTCTTGCCACCTAGTTCTTTGTAATATATTTTTGTTTAATTTCAGCATTTGACTTGTACTCGATCCTGGTTTCTGGATAACTTCCAATCGTTAAGATGTTAAATAATTCATTTCTTTTAGTTATTTTACTGGCAAGTTTCTGGTGAACCTTTGTGTAGTTTGAAATAACTTTTCTCCTGTAGCCCTTTGGGTAGGCTGACCATACGTATCTTTTTGAACGGGACAATACAGTACAGTACCGTATTTTTTTTTTTCATA
Source organism: Typopeltis vanoorti (assembly GCF_054136105.1). Classification (NCBI taxonomy): domain Eukaryota; kingdom Metazoa; phylum Arthropoda; class Arachnida; order Uropygi; family Thelyphonidae; genus Typopeltis; species Typopeltis vanoorti. The sequence continues at coordinate 64,741,301 of NC_143551.1, forward strand.
TTTCCTGGCAGTCCCGTCGTTCTAATAAAAATGTCAAGTCCCGTTTTTAATAAAAACTCTAAATGTCATAATATTTGGAGTTAATATTTAAAGTCAATCATAAATTATTATTCATAATCTATAATCGTATATCAATATCATGGATACCAGTGATTTGTATTAACATGGAGTCGCATTTTTCAATACGAAATATCGATATCTGCAGTGATTTATTCAGAGAAAATAAAATATACATGTTGGCAACACTTGCGAGTCGACTCGGTGTCTGTTTTCCGCTTTAACGTTTGTTTTTGTTTTGCCTGTATGCTAACCGGTGGCTTTGTTATTCAATGCCAGTATTTAAATTTCATATTTTTAAAGCTTTAAGTCTATCCTTGCAATGTGAAAGAGGCGAAACTGCAGTTTTAATGACGATCTCCAGAAAGAATTCAAATTTATTAAACTGGACAAGCTGTGTAGTAGTGGAACAAAAGTGGTATGCCAACATTGCAATATCCATTTTTTCCGTTGCTCATGGAAGCAGAAGCGACATCAACCAACATCTATGTAGCCAGAAACATAAGGATGCTGAAAAGAATCTGGCTGAGTTAAAAACATCAGGTCCCTTACGGTGAGAAATGATGGTGATAGTGAAAGCGATTAAACAGCAAGTGAAGCCCTTGTTGCTTATCATATTGTGCGTCATGGCCAAAGTTTTCGCGCAAATGATTGCTTGTTGACATTGATAAATAATATATATGAACCCAAATTTTCTTCAGTACGTACCAAATCAGAAGCAATAATTACCAACGTTTTATAACCATACAAAAAGCATTACAGTCAGTTTAGATGCATCAAACAAAAAAACCATCAAATTTTTTCCAATCGTTGTGTGGTACTTTGTGCCAAATTGTGGTGTTCAACCTTTTTTCCTTACCTTTTTTCGACCTACAGTGTACTACGTTGAAGGAAGGAAGTGATAAATTTGCCTTAGAAAACAAAATTGTTGGTTTGTGTGCAGAAAAGACGAACGCCAATTTTGGTGGGTGCAAAAGACTTGGCAAAAATAATGTGTGATAAAAAAAACTGAACTGAAGAGTCAGATGATCGGTATTGGTTGTGGTGCATACATTATACACAATTGTCTCCAGTGTGCTGTCGACTGTTTACCAATTGATATTGAACATTTTGCAGTGAAATCATACAAATACTTCAATATATACACACAATCAGAGTTGAAGAACTGAAAAACATTTCTGAGTTTGCAGGAAACAATTACACTAAATTGTTAGAGCATCGAGATTCTTGTCCTTCGGTACATCCATTGACAGAATTTTAAGCATGTTTGATGAGCTTCGTTCTTATTTTCTTTCTCAGGAAAATGTCCTGTTATGTTGCGAAAATTGTTTGAAGATCCCTGTTTGAAATTGTGGTTGTCAAGAGATTTGCAAGAGATCAAGTGTCTACGTTCCAAACATACATCAGCTTAATTAAAAAAGATATTTCAGCTACAGAAGCAGCATGAAATTGAAAACCTTGTGAATAATTTAGAGTGCACGGAAAGTGAAGTGCTTGTAACTACCGATGTCACAAAAGAATTGAAAATGTTAGTAGATTTCAGTTGAAATTAATAAGGCTACGTTTTTTTTTTTTTTTTTTTTTTGAGGTAGTTGAGAATTTCTATGAAACCAGCTTAGAATATATCAATAAGTGGAAGTCAGTTTAGGAAACACTGAGTAGTCAAATGGGTGCTACTAAGGAAGCTACTAAATGGAAAGAAATGCAAAAGAAGAAGGAGAAACTCATCAGTTCCTCCTTTAGGACAACCTGAAGGAGGAACTCATCACACGCACAGAAACAAAAGAAATTCGTGTATTCGATGGACCCTCATAAAATCTCTAATTGTGAGGCCGTTGGATATATGGAATAAAGAAAACATTCCTGTATCTGATAAATGAGTACAGGTTTTTTCTGAAATGAGAGAAAAACGCCTAGTCTTTCAAGACTTTTGTATTATTGTCGAGTTTATTCTTTGTCTTCAAGATCACTTCATCGCAGAAATATTCATGGCGATCGTTGTGAAATGCAGTCCCCCTCCCCTCTACCTACATTTTAGTATGGGTTCTCTCACTGAAGAATAATGATAAGCTCAATATGTTTATGTAATAAAATTTTATAGTCTTACTTTTTCATGAATACAGAATATTACATAACCCCGTCCCGTTTTTATCTCAAGGATATATGGTCAGCCTACTTTTGGGCTACTTTTGTTTGTTGCATTTTAGGACAGTATTCTTTCAAGTTATATAGTCTTCGTCTAGGTCACCATGGTATGTGTTATCTTTCAGCATCTTGTTTACTTCATACTTGTATTTCTCCCAATTTGCCTTTTGGAAATTACAATATTTTTTTTTTGGGTGAGTTTGGTCATTTTTGGGTTCAGGTTAGTTAATATTGGGGTATGGTAGCTTCCAACTAATTCCAAACAGCACATATAGCTTTGTCATGAAGATCTGAAGACACCGCAGTAATATCTATGGCATCTTTGTACCATAAAAATGAAACAGATCAGTGGATTCTCCACTATTTAGTGTCATTAGTCCTATTTCTTCTAAGATTTTCCTTCTCTTTAGTTTAATTCCTCAGAACCCCATAACAGCAGTGTTTGCTATTCATATTGCCTAAGATAATGGAGTTTTATTCAATGAGAAAGAATAGGCTGGAAAACTTTGGTCCAGGTTTGTTAGGAGGATGATTACAATTGAATATGTTTAATAGCTTTTTAATTGGTTCCAGTATTTGGATTCCTTCTATTTCAGTTCCTTCTGCTACTATCTAGTTCAACAACTTTATATGACAAGTTTTGGATTGGTGTCAGAAGTCCTCCTCCATTTTGGTCAGTAGGCCTATCTTATCGAGTGATATAGTTCGCCCATCGTTTCCAGGTCCCTGCTTCGCGTCTTTCCAAGAATAGTCGATTCATGCCGAAGGGGAGAAAAAAATGAAGGACGTCCGAATTGGTCGCCAACACGCGAAATCACGTGCTTTATAGGTAAAATTTTCCAACTGTTATACAAGCAACATAGTTAACTACAATAATCATAAAAGAGAAGTTAATTTTCCGACTGGTAATAATAAACAACTCATCCCACTATACGGACCGATTACCCTATTATCGGAATGGATTCTTCTTTTTCTGAGATGCGCAGAAGTGTCGAGGGACCTCAAATCGGTGGGCGAACTATATCACAGTTTTTAATATTTAGTCTGTTGGTTTTGTTAGATCCTGAATGGAGGATTTTCTAAGTTGTTCATTCAGAATCTAATATGAAAAATTTAACTAATTTTAGATAATACCTGCACACCAGCAGAAAGTAAGAAAGACCTTGTTTGTTGTATATGAGAATGTGCATTAATATGTGTAATGTATTAGAAAATTTTGTTGTCAAACGGAAGATAAATTAGAGATTTATGTCAAATTAGTGATTCCATGAAAAAGAAATAGTAGCTTAAATGTGTGTCTTATTAAGCTATCTAAAATAACGTAATTCGCCAGACAGGTAATGAGTAACAGTTCAAAGGTCGCGTCTGAAACGCACGTATCGATAGTAACGCCGGAGGCTACAACTATGCGGAAAGTAATGTACAAGCACTTTCCACGAAGACAGCACCTAACAGCAAAAGGGAGAGAGTAAAGAATCATCTCAAGGCGTTAAAAGTAAAAGGTCGTGCGAAAAAGGATACAGCAAAAAGAGGGCGCTAGAACACAGAATATAAGGGAATGCGCGCCATATTGCAAGCCTTTTATCCGGTTTTCATCTTGAGGATTCTTGACCGGTGGTCAGGTAAAAGACGAGCCAGGGTTCTATGATGTCGGACAGTGGACCGTTTTCCTGATTTTGCTGAAGAAGATTCCGGTTAATTTATTTTCGTATATATAATTTAAAACATCCCCAGGAGCCGACCCTTTTTTAATAAAACATTGCAAAGTTTTTAATTCCTCAAATAAAGTCATACCATCAATATCGCGATTGTTGGAATCTTGATTGTCGCTCAGTTTAAGCGCAAATCTCTACAATGTTTCATTAAATCTTCATCGCTCCAATCTTTTAATTTGCTAATGTCTCTTATAACTTTAAAGTCCTCGTTATGTTGCTTTAAGAGTATGAATCTTTCCGTGACTGAAGTTATTGTCGTGTCTAAAATCGCGAAGGAAATTGTCGTGTCTAGAATCACGAAGAAAAAATTTATTTTAAAATTTTGTTTAGGATCATGCGTTGTCTCATCTGATACTTCGTAACCAAACATGTTTGTTTTTGTTTTTTTGCGAATGTCTGGAAAAATAGGATCAATATTAAGATCGTTTGCTACTTCTTTTGCATTTCTAATAATATTTTCAATATTGGTCTTTTCGGAGAGTTCTTAATTCTTGTATAACATAATCAAGATTTTCTGTAATTTTTCCTATATCAAATGTCGGATTCTGGATTATTTTGCTTGCAACATTTACGAGACTTAAGATTTCGTACCAAACATGAACAAAGCAAATAAATTTCAACGAATAAATCTTTGAAATTAAGTTGTCTGCCTGAACTCTAGAATCGATGTCTTTAGTTTCATCTTCTGTAATATCAAAAAGAGCCTGGTAAATTTCCTTGATATTATTTTTAAGTGGCTTTATTGCTTCTACTTACTTTCCCACCTAGTAGCAGAAAGTGGATTCAAATTTAAAACACGAATGTTTTTTTTAATATAGCCCAACGCTTCACAGATATTGAAAAATAATTATATAATTCCGGTATTACCCCCAAAAAATTTACAGTTTCACAGGATATCTTAGCTGCATCATTAACTACCAAATTTAATGAATGAGCAGCACACGGAATAAAAAAAAAGTCCTTGAATTTATTTCAAGGATTTTTTTCTGCAGTCCATTATGTTTGCCTCGCATATTAGAACCGTTATCATAAGCTGGGCCGCGTAAATCCGAAATGCTAATATTCAATCATTTTAAATAATTTTTTATAAATTGAAATAGCTCTTGCCCAGTGGTATCCTCTTCAGATTGAAAACTAAAAAAATGTTAATGCATTTCTGCTATATTTGTATCTTTATTTTGATTAACAAATCTAATAACAATAGAAAATTGTTCTGTGTGGCTTATATCCGGAGTAGTGTCAGGAATTAATGAATAATATTTCGCCTCTTTAAACATTTCTAAAATTTTTTGTTTTATAGCTTCAGAAATTATACGGATGATTTCATTTTGTATTTTATCACCTAAATAATGAGCAATGTTCCTTTTTTTGTGACGTTTGGATGCGATGCAAGTGTTCTGCCATTATCGAATCAAATTTAGCGACAGTTTCTACTAACTTTAAATAATTGCCGTTATCATTTTCAAAAAGTTTTTGTGAAGAACCTCTAAAAGCTATGCACCGTCTTGATAAATATTGTATTATGTAGATTAACCGTTCTATAACAGATTGCCAATATTTTTTCTCAAATAATGTTTGTTGTGTGCAATCAATAATGCATTTCTTAATCAACGATATTTTAAGTTCGCTGTATTTTGAACAGTTTTCAATGTGCACGGAACTTGTCTCGTGTATTTTTAGTATATGACTCAAATGTTGCCAATCGTTACAACCGTATTCGTTAGAAAGTTGGGAATTTTGACTCCCAAATATTTTGTAATAATAACAGAAAACCGAATTTCGCGATTCTGAATAAACTAAATAACTTCGTAAAATTTTCTTCCATTTGCTAAAGTTCGATAATGGTATGAATCGGAAAACTTGCGGCCAGATTCATCTTTGGGAAATTCTTTATTAACTACTTGACGCGGGCAATGCTCAACTAAATAATCTCTATCTTTGGTAGTTATATGATTCAGCCAAGTACCTAGATCGTTAACATTAAAATTTAAAGTAAAATTTGAAGTTTCGTGTTTCACTGAATCGGAATCCAATATTTCTTCTGCTGCAATTTCTGTACATAGTCCAGTCAGGCCAGTTTCATTTTCTCATGTAACATTTGTTTCTTCATAGTCATTTTGTGTCCTCTCTTTTTCTGTAGTAGAGCTACACGGAGTACTTGCTTCGTCATAACTTTCTGTTCATCGTTTTTTATGTGGTCTGAAGTTAAAAATTTATTCAGCGATTCAGCCAATTTATGTTCCAGTTGTACTCGTTGCAATTGTCTTTTCCTGTTTTGTGCACCAGATAACTTCTTTGGCTTTTTTTTTTTCGACATCTAGGGGTTAACACACTTGGTTAGACTTTAAAATAAGAAGAGCGTTAACAGTTGTCCACCAAAATAAATAATAATTTCTATAATTTTCCCTTAAACTTATTTTTTAACCCTTAACCGGCTATTTTTTAAGGTGATTGGCCCAAAACTGACTATTTTTTTTATTACAGAATTTGATTTTTTCAGATGTTTTAAATAATAAATATGCTTACATTTTAGGTATTTTTTGGAAAATTAACATGTAGAGATATTAGCCACTGATTGATTTCTCAGTTATATGTATTTAATATTTTTTACATTCTGGTAATTGTTTAATAATTAAGAAATTTCTAGAATATTAAAATTATTTATTAAAGAAATTAGTAAAAGGACCCCAACCCCAATGTCTTCCAACCAGAATAAGAAAAAATATATAAATAAATCTCTTATTGAAAATAATTTATTTTCTAGGCATCTAGCCAACATAACATAAAAATCTTTTGTTTTCAAAATAACATAATTAACTAAAATGAAACAAGTTAACTGATTTTCAAACATAGCAAAAATATAACCGATGTACTTACTTTACATGAATAATAATCCAAATTCACAAAAAATTTACTAAACAACAATAAATATATTTTATAAAACAAAAGGCAACTGCAGAGTAACACTGTAACACACAAAATGATGCAAAAACACGCCAAAAAATATCAAGAAAGGGCTAATTGGAGTATGTGTAAACAAACATCATCTAAAGAGTTTTATACCTCATAAATAACCTATATTTATTAATTTAATTCGAGCCGCGTCACCCTGACACACCGATAGTCTATCCCGCATATATACGGGATTTTGAGCTATGGTCCTCTCAGCTGATTAATATGTTTATAATTTATAAATTATTATCATTAAAATTTTATTTGTCTATCAAAAATAAGCACACAATTAAAATCAAAGTCAAATTGTCCAAAGTCACTTAAACACAGAATACACAATACACTCAATATGTGTCATATTCAAAAATTGAAATGACACCGAAAAAAAATGTAAGAAGTGCATATTTGGATAGACGCTATTTCGTCTATCCAAATTCCAAGCGGAATTTACGAAAACGAACAGCGTAATATACACCTATTTTTCAGACTAAATATTTTTGGATAGATCAGTGTTTCTGAAACTTCAGATATCCATGTACCCCTTCTTTAATTTTCATTTTTACCAAGTACCTTTTCAAAATACCCTTATCAAAATAGTAATAATAATAATAATAATAATAATAATAATAATAAATAAAATATATTTCATTGTAAATGTCTGTTTTATTTGAATTTAGATGTACATTTAAACAAAGAAATATTATTTTTTAAATAGAACAAAATTTATAAAGATACTATACATTTTTACTCAATATAAATAATTTATCATCAATGAGAGGAGTGAAATTGCTTATTTCTATATCTGCTATATTGCTCTCTTTTTGCGGTTTTATAAATCCAGTCTTTAACCAATGATCCATACTTAACAATTTCAAAGCTAAACAAATTTCCGTATTTACTCGACTATAACTCGCACTTTTTTCTCAAAATTAAAGGCTAAAAAATCGTGCTGCAAGATAAATGGGGGGATTTTCGGAAACTAAAGTTTTGAGAGAAAAAAAAAACTGAAAATGGGTATGACTTACCAAGAAACTTCTATTCTCCATCACTTCTTCTGTCCTCAAGTGCGGTTTCCTTGTGTGGAGTCATCTTCTTTCCCATTATATCAAGCAAAAATTACCAGTAATTTAAGATTTGAGATACGTCATGAACAATCTTTGACAAATTACTAATGAGAAGTGAAAGATGTGCGCGATTGTAGGCAAGTGTAATAAAGAAAAAGCCACTATTAAAAAGTGCATATGATTGGTGCGGTATTAACAAAAGATCGCGCAACCCAAACAAAACAAGCTGACAATGGAATTGAAATGCTAATTCTCTTAAACCGATTTCCATAATATGTGAAATGCATTCACTATATATTTCTTAGTTTCAACACGTTCATGACGGGGGAGTGTCAAGGAAAACCATATGTTGCACCTGCTGTATTAGCAGTTTCTATTGGAGGGAAGATGTGATTCATTAGTTAGTGTTTATATTCCCAGTTGTCTGTAATTGCACTATTTGTTGAGAAATATATTACACAGTCTGTAAATGATGTCTATGAACACTTTATCCAGTGACATGATAAAACTAATTGGTTTTCGTGTTTCTGCAGTATAATGGCTGTTAGATATTGTTTACTGCAGGGAGCGAATTATATAATTCGGGGAGATAGAGACTCGCAATTTGAGTAGGGGAATTCATGCATAATATAATATATATATATATATATATATACTATAAAAGTTTATGAAATTCACATCGTATGATACTTTATGGGTTGTTTCCTTAAATATCTAATAAGTGGGTTCTAAAATGTTTAGTTTTAGTATGTATGGGTATAATTTTTTATTAATAAAATATAATAAGCACATATTTAAATGTCAATGGGAAATGGCGCCTTTTTTATTTTGGTAAACTAAACGCTATATTTTTGTAAAATATCTTGTTGCCGTAATACGGCTCGTTCAGCCGTATTACGGTAACCTTGTTAAGCAGTGCTGTGAGGCAAGCTGCCTCTATGCTACATCCTATCGATGGTACTGGGAAAAGCACAACGTAAGAATCAATTCACGGTCTGTCTTAAACTAACAATTTCCACTAAAAATATAATAAACAATCGAGAATATTTATAAAAATTTTCGCTGAGTCGATGCTTACTCTGTGAAATAAAATCTGTGGTAATATTGATAACGTTTCACTTCAAACAATATAATTCAAGAATAAGAAAATTTATATATTTTTTTTTATTATTTCCTGGTGAAATGGCGCCCCTATCTTCAAACGCCCTTGTGCGACGCACAATCTGCACAACCGCACGGCTCGGCCTTGACAACACGTGGTAGTTAATAGACCTTCGGAAAGAACTGGGTAATGTAGAGATCTTTGTTGTATGTTACGGAAGTGATAGAAGATAGAAATTTGTGTTTGATTAAGTAATGTGGACAATCCTTTAGAAAACTTTGATAAGATTTCGTATTTTGAAACAGCTAATTCTGTTGGACAAGGGATTGTCAGGAACGAATCTCTAATTGAATGTGACTGAAATGATAAGTGTATTTTGTTTAGTAGATAACCTTAACTGAGAAAGCAACAATTTGTGTAATATGTACTTTATGAATAGCATGCATGAGAGGATCTTAACTTATTGTCATTGCTTTCCATTGTTTTTGCATGATTAACATTTTGATCTGTCTAGGTGAATTTGATTAATTTAGAATTATTTAACTCTCTTGGCATTGGATTTAACTTAGCAAGAGATTTAGAAGTTTTAGTATTGTGATTCAATTTATTTGTACTTGTCTTTTAGTTCCAATAAACATGTTTTATTGCATATGCCTGAGTCATGCCTGAATTCGAGATATCAATTTACCACTTATGAAATTAGAACTTTAGAGGGAGAAATTTTAGATATATATATATATTTAAGTAATAGATCATTGGTCACGACTGCAAAGTACCGATATCTATTTGAGTGTATGCCAATGAATCTAGGAATATTTCTCTGAACTTGAATTAATTCCTGTTATAGGATACTGGCTGGTGCAGTATAATACATATTTGTCAGTATCCAAAAAAGGAATATCCCTGGGCAGAATCAAGTTAGACTGCACATAAGAAAAGATAATAGAGGTTAAAGATATATATAAACCAAGAAATTAGAGAAAAACAACGACGTAACAGCTTGTCGAAGTTTGGTTTCCTGGATGCAGATAATATCAGCATCATGTTTGTCAGCTAGTAGTAATAGTTCATTTAGTTTTTCTTTGTTTGCTGGAGTAATGATACAACATAAATTACATTGGATGATATTAATATTTCTTGTAATGGGTGGAATGATTTTATCATTTCTCCTAATCAAGAGTCACATCGGCTGCCCTGTATGTAGTAGCATAGTTATAATCACTGAAATTTGTCTCCATGATGGGAAAAAGAAATGCTGTTGTCATTAGATTATCAAGAGGGTATCACAAGGAGGTGACAGTCAGACTTTGCCCTCCCATATTATTTATATTATATTATTAATTATATTATATATTATTTATATTATATTATTAATTATATTATATATTATTTATATTATATTATAATATATAAAAGAAATAATAATAAGCTAATGCCTTTTATTCCCTTATAAGCAGTAGGCGAGGCCTTTTAACCCTATCTAGATTTCGGAGACTGAATGGGCAATTTGATCTCCACCAGTAGCCAATCTGGGAAAACTCACCCATGACTATCACTAATTATAGGCGGTAACCGACGAAGAGACTGGCAAACAAGTGCTGCCATTTCTTGGTACCTCACCCTAACAGGATGTGTGTTACTCTCTGAAATAATGTGAGTTCTATGGTCGATTTTCCTGAGTTTACGTGACGAAAAATCCGAGTTTCCGAAAGAAAAAAAAAAACAGCTTGCCAGAGCCAGAGATCTAACTCGGGAACCGCTCGAAAAATAGCTTAGAATAAGTTCCTCCAGTCAGCGACTAGACTTGAACTAACTCGTAAGTCTATCTCAGGCAGTTCAACTTAGAGGATGACGCAAGCATCGTCCTCTACACTAAAAAAGCACGAGAAAACAAGCCTGTGATGTCATATACACTGAGTCAGGATTTGAGTGCATATTTAGTTCAGCTTAGTTCATCTCATGTCAGATCGAGTTGTATGTTTAGTCATTCATTCATTCATTTCGTATGGTGATCGGCCATGAGCCCGTTTTACGGGGAGGTACGGCACCACTTCAATCCTCCCTATTTTTATCTTGGTTCGGGACCGGCATAGCTGACAATTCAGACCTATGGCTGGAGGGATTGTCTTAAGTATTCCTGAATGTATCCGTGTGTGTGTGTTCAAGGGGCCAGTTTGCCTGCATGCAGGATGAAAAACCCCAGATAAACTCTGGAGAAATACTGCTATCCATGCCCAAGACCTACTAATTTGGCTATGGCTGAGGAAGATCCTTAAGCTCCTCACGTCAACGGGAATCGAATCTAGGACACTCCTTCCCCAGGCATATGGTTGCGAAGCGCAAAGCCACTAGGCTAACCGCGCGGACCTGTGTTTAGTAAATTAATATAATGTGTGAGCCACCAAAACAACTGAAAATTTCTTCTTTTTTTTTTTTCAGGAAAATAGCAAGAGTAGCAATTGAGAAAATCTGCGATAACGATATCCTTGATTGTCTGCAACGTAGAATAGATTATGAAGTTGGCACCCATGATTGTATTGTTCGGAAACGCCAAGATGAACTTGTCGTTGATGCAACAGTAGATGGCGTTGGTAAAGTTTTCTCGTTGAACAGCAAAGAAGCTGAGTGATTCATCCAAAATGCATGATATTGACAGCCATCTACTGTTCATAGAATCTGCATATTCTCTGCTATCCGTAACAACTCATTTCAACAGTTCAATAAAAAAATTAGACTTTCAAGCAGTGGCGGCTCATGGCTTGAAATCGTGGAGGTGCTGCAACTTTCGAAATTTACATACACACTGAAGTACAATGTGTTTGGATAAAATATCAAAATTATGGAAAAATTAAAAAAAAAAAAACACTAACCATGAAAAAATATTTTGTTTCATGAAAAAATATTGTTTATTACCGATACAATTATACAGTTTAGTATAATTCGAAATTACTTAAAAATAAAATCCATTCCTTTAATTGTAATTAAAGGAATGGATTTACAATTCTTGGACATTACAATTAAATCCTTTAATTGTAATGTCCAAATATTTAAAGAGATGGAGTAAACACGATAAGTAATAAGACACTCTATTACTGACGCAAATTGCATATAAACAACAATGGAACTGCTTGACGGACAGTGCCGCATTACGCTAATAGCTCGCATCTCACTATCACGTGCATATGCTTGAGCGCATAGCAATATGACACTGTGGTGAACACAGTGCTGCTAGCGTCTTCGTCCTCCTAAGTGCTACAAGATGGATTTTTATTATTTTTTATACAAAACAAGAGAATTGTATAGGATTGTTGATGGTAAAATTAAATATTACAAGCAAATATAAATAAATGAAGAAATATATTTATATATCGAGAAAAATTAGAGTTGCTGCAGTTCCGCAGTGCCAATGCACGAGCTACCCCTACTTTCAAAGGCTATTCAGTTCGACATTTACGAACACTGTACGAGGGTGGTCTGAAACGTTCTCGGCCTAACAATGAAAATACGAATTCATAATTTCAAAATTATTTTTATTTTTCAACATAATCGCTCTTAAGACTAATACATTTATTCCAGCGATGCTCCAGCGCTATTATCCCGTCCCTATAGTGGTTCTCATTAAGATCTGCAAAACCCCCTCTACAACTGCAATCACCTCTTGATTCGAAATAAAACGCTGACCACCAAGGAAGAGTTTTGGTTTTGGGAAGAGACAGAAGTCAGAGGGAGCCAAATCTGGAGAATAGGGTGGATGTACCAACGATTCATAGTGCAGATCGCTTAATTTTCCCATTGTCCAAACACCTTTGTGTACAGGTGCATTGTCCTGTTTCTTCTGTAAACAAGGTCTTTTCTCACGAATTTTTTCGTCTAGTTTGGTTAAAAGATCGGAATAATATTCCCCGGTTATTGTTTTACCCTTTTCAAGATAATTAATAAACAAAATTCCTGTAGTATCCCAAAACACCGATGACATTACCTTTTCTGCTGATGAACCGATTTTGTCTTCTTTGGTGATGAACAACCCGTTTCTGTCCATTTTTTTGACTGCTGTTTGGATTGTGGTATGTAATGGTGAATCCAAGTCTCATCCGTAGTAAAAAATCGACGCACAAAATCAGTTTTATTCTTGTTAAAACGCTCCAAGCACTGTTCAGAGATTTTCATGCGAGTGTGTTTTGATCTGCTTTGAGTAAACGCGGCACCCATCTTGCGCAAAGCTTTTTCATTTGCAATTCTTCATGCAAAATATATCCTACACGTTCTTTTAAAATGCCTATAGTCTCAGCAATTTCACGCACTCTGACTCGCCGGTCATTCAATACCATATCGTGCACTTGATCAATGATTTCTGGTGTTGTTACACTTTTTGGACGTCCTTCACGTGAATCATCTTCAAGGCTGGTGCATCTACGTTTAAACTCGGCAGCCCATTTCTTAATTGTCGAAAACGAAGGAGAGGAGTGCCCGTAAAGTTTTTATGAACCTCGAATGAATTTCGTTTGGCGATAAACCTTCTTTTACAAAGAATTTTATAACCGCACGATACTCAATTTTATCCATTTCAAGGGATACAGACAGCACTTGCTTCAGACAGTTGTATAAAACAAACTACTTGATAGAATGGCTTGCAATTTCACATGGATGCTTATGACAGATGTACCAACTTAGAAAAAAAATCTTGCCAATATTGGTCGAGGCTGAGAACTTTTCACATCACTCTTTATATATATATATATATATATATATATATATATATATATATATATATATATTTTATAAGCTTGGTTATTGAACTCCTAATCCCAAGTATGCAAACAATTAAGTTTGAAACATAGTTCAAGTCTTAAGATGGTACAACACCAATGTATACTGGTGTTGTACCATCTTTAGACTTGAAGTAACAACAAGGTATTTTTATTAAAAAAAAAATATATATATATATATACTGTATATATATATATATATAAAAGGCCTCGCGTACTCCCTATAAGGAAATAAAATGCGTTAGCTGATTTATATATATCATGATCATCATCATCATACGTATCAAGGATTTAGGCCTGTCATCGTTGAATCGTTTAAGAGGACGTTCTGGTTTTCTTTTTCCTAATGGCTTGTACTTTAAGGCTTGTTTTGGTAATCCTTCTGTTTTCATTCTTTGAACGTGTTCCATCCATTTATGTGTATATTTTTTAATTTTTTCTATTACTGGTTCTTGGTTTAATTCTTTCATAATATCTTCGTTTCTTTTGTGATCAAATAGGGTATACTTTGCAGTTTCTCTCATAAACTTCATTTCTGCTGTTGTTAATCTTTGTTTGTCTTTTTGTTTTATTGTCCAGATTTCGCTTCCATACATTAAGATCGGCAGGGCTAATGTATTGTATACTTTTAGCCTGGCTTGTTTTTGAACTAGGTTTAGTTTAAATATAGAGTTAATTACACCTGTTATTTTTAAATATTTTCCAATTTTTCGTTTATATCTTTTTCATTTTTACATGTGATCATACATCCTAGGTAGTTAAATGAATTCACCTGTTCTAAGATCTTGTTATCTATTACTATTTTAGTTCTTGCTGGATCTTGTCCTTTAAAGGCCATAGTTTTTGATTTTTCTGTTGATATTATCATACCATAATCTTTGGATATCTCATTTAGATTTAAAATAGCTTTCTGTAAGTTATCTTCAGAATTTGTAATTATTATTTGGTCGTCTGCAAAGAGGAGAGTGTTTAAGTTAACTGTAGGTGAAAGTTTAATTCCTTGATGTAAATTTTAACTCCATTTTATTATTGTTTCATTTAAGTAGATATTAAAAAAGGGTTGCTGAGAGGGGACATCCCTGTCGGACCCCTTGGCTTATCTCTCTTGTATATGATAGCTCGTGATTTAATCTTATTTGTATTTGATTATTTTCATATATACTTGTGATAGCTTTTAGGATATTATTTGGTATTTGTCTTTCTTTTAATATGTTAAATAATATGTTTCTTTTAACTTTGTCAAATGCTTTTTCAAAGTCAATAAATGCAATATGTGTTTCTAAATTATATTCTCTTCTTTTCTCTATTATTAATTTTAGGCAAAAGGCTGGGTCTATACATGATCGTCTTTATCTAAATCCATTCTGTACTTCTAAAATAAAGTTTTCGGAATATTTCATTAGTTTGCTATTTAAGATTCTGCTATATATTTTGTAACATGAATTTAGTATACTGATACCTCTATAGTTTTTAGGGTCATCTCTATTACCTTTCTTAAAGATAGGAATCACAATTACTTTTTTCCATTTTATTGGGGGGATACCAGTTGAGAATTTTATTTAAAAATAATAAGAGTCTTCCTTTGAATCTTGTTCCTGCGTATTTATATAGTTCTGAACCTAGCTTATCTTCTCCAGGTGATTTTCCGTTTCTTGTTTCTTTCAGGCTGATTTCTAATTCTTCTTCAGTTATTTCCTTTTCATTTTCGTTAATTGTTTGCCAGTTGTCTTTTTTAAAATATTTGTCTGTCCACAGTTCTGTGTAGTAATTTAGAAATTCTTCTAATTTCAATTCAGTGTTTAATTTTGTTTTCTTTGGTATCTACATTTAGGCGTTTCAAAATCTTATATACATTGGGTCTTATTTTATATAAATCATGTTCTAAATTTATTCCATGATTCTCTATGTCCTTTTCTGACTTCTCTTTTAGCTATGGCTCTTATTCTTTTATATTCTATTTCATCTTCTAATCTTTTACTGCTTAACCATTTGTGATAGGCTTCTTTTTACTTTTTGATTATTTCTTTGATTGTATCATCCCAGATCTTCAGTTTTTTTTCTTTTATTGAATTTTTTGGTCTTTCCTAAGCTTTCATTTGCTACTGCATTTAGTATCATTTTTATATTAAGCCATTCTATTTCTATTTCTTCATTTTGTTTTATTTTTTTTAGATATTGGTTAATTCTTTGTTCATATAGCCATTGTACATTTGTGTCATTCAATAGTCTAGTTTTATAAACAAATGTTTCAATTTTTCTTTCTGTTCTTGTTTCTTGTAGCCGTTTAGGTGATAATCTTAATTTTATTTTAACAAGGAAGTGGTCACTGCTTATTTTATATACTCTGTGAACTCTAACATCTAGTGAAAATTTTGATGTCTTTTCATTTAATATGAAGTAATCTAATATTGATTTCCATCCTCTTGCTGCCCAAGTATATTTATGTATGCCTTTATGTTTATAGAAGGATTTCATTATTTTTAGGTTATAAACTACAACGGCCATCAATTTTTTACCATTTCTGTTTAGAGTGTGTTCTCCATGTATTCCTATATTATTATTAATTTTCGTGTTTCCAATTCTTGCATTTAAGTCTCCTGCTAAAATTATGTAATCATTTTTATTTATTTTATTATATATGTTTTGTAGCTGATTATAAAAATCAATATTATCCTGTTCTCTTCCTTCTTCTGGGGCACATAAACCAATTATTGTTAAATAGCCTCTATCTATTTTTATTCTAGCTTCTATTATTCTTTTATTCCATAATTTATAATGTTTTAACTGTTTTGAAAGGGAGTTATGAATCCAAATCATGACTCCTGCTTGTGCTCTTTGGTCTCTGTCGACTCCACTGTATATCACATTAAAATTTTCAGTTCTCATAGTTCCTTTTAATTTCTTTTTTGTTTCAGTGATTACTGATATTTTAAAATTTCTTTCATTTAATAACTGGTCTAATTCTATTTCTTTATATGCTATTCCTCTTACATTCCAGTTTGCTATGTGTATTATATTTTGTCGTTTCCATTTTCGTTTTCCCTTTTCCATTCCAGGGTCGTTTCCCATAGATTCAATCCGATTATCTTTTTCTGTCAACTTACAAGTAGGATTATGTTCTCCATGTCAGGGGACTAGCCTGACGATGGAATAGTTCCATGGTAGGGCTGCTACTTTAAGGCTTCTGAACTCGCCTTCTTCCGAATTTAAACCCATAGGAGGAATAGGGTATATTGAAGGGGAAAGAGTATATTATAGAAGAAATATGGTAAGGTTTATAGAGAGGGCGTAGTTGTATGGCCAGAAATGAAAAGACCCTATGGCCCTCGAGTACTCTAATAGCATAAGGGTCGTAAAATAAGAAGAGTTGGCTGATAAGGCCTTACAGGAAAGGATTTATATATGTATATATATTTTATATATATATATATATATATATATATATATATATATATATATATATATATATATATATATATATAAATATGAATGTGAAATTGCAGTAATGTCTGGCATATGTAAAGGTTGTGCATTTATTGCTCAAAAATACATTCTATGACTTATTCTAGACAAAATGTAATGCAGAAATAGAAATACTAAACCGAACACCAAGACAGATAGGTTACAAACAAACAAACGAAAATTGCGATTGTCAAATGTTTTACTTAGTGTACAAGTATATTTCGAAATTAAACACACAAAAAAAAAAAAAAATCGGAAGGTACGGACAGTAATTGTGTTGAACATGTTAACTTCATAAGAAATGCGATACCAAGACGATTTATCTATCTGGAAGGTTCCAAACTCAGATGAGTGTTCCTAAAGCCATGCCTGGGTGGTTGTGGACCAGTACATTGTATTGAAATAGACCATCAGCTGCAGGATGCACAAAGGCCATGAAATTGTGTAGCTGATTAGCCAGCACGTTCTGGTAGCTTGAGTGTTTAAGGACCTCTCCACGCCCACACACTAAGAGACCCACTGTGTCACACGATAAAACTCCCCAAACCATCACAGAGCTGACGTGACACCAAGGGCATGGCCTTATACTGTCGATGCGACACCTCCTGTCAGCTTAATACAAATGAAAACGAGATTCATCAGATTATGACTCTGGTCCACTTTTGATGGTCCTGACACCAGGCGAGGGCACAATACCCGATTACCACTTTTCAACAGTGGTAAACGATTCGGGTGTCAGTTTCCATAGCCCATGGTATGCAGGATACGCCATACCGTTCACTCGCTGACGCTGCTTGGACTTCCAACATGAAACTGGATATGATTTGTGCCACCATTGCCCTGTATGAGCATGGACAGTCTATGTCAACTCTGCTCATCAATGGAGTGTGATCGGCTGAAACTTGCTCAGTGGTACGTCCGTTGATAGTATGCTCACGGTAGACTCTTGATACAGTTGTCCTCAAGAACCCTAGGGTTGTTACCACTTGGGCGATAGAATGATCTGTCTTGCACTGATAATATGTACACATCACAGTCGCATGTATGTATGTCTTATACAAAAGACATACAAAATGGTTCTTGTGTGTCTCAAGAACTGAATCTGCAGACAATTGACTCTCTATGGTATTACTTAACAGTAATGTTGCACAATAAGAAACATAGTGTTAGGTAGTAGGGGGAGAGTTGCCCAAATCGTACTGCTTAAGACATTTTTGACATATTTATTGCCCAATATGCTTTTAAATGATAAATCATGTTTGTTTCTACAAATTGATTCCTTTTGCATCTCATGTCTGTATTTTTAGCACGTTTTTTCCTTTTTTGGAAGTGTTTTAAAGGTTTTTTTATGACCCTGCAATCGGTACCATTTAGGAAATCCGGTGCCTAAATCGTACTGGTCTGTTTTCAAAATCATACCTAATAATTGTGAATAAGGAAATGACAGTAATATGAAACTTACTCTAGGAAGTCAATTTATTTATAAACAAAATTAAAAAATTACAAAATGTTTAGGGATTTTTATAAATCACATTTGGGGCAGTAATATATTTTGTCCTCTTTCAGTACACCACCACAACTTTCATGAACCCATAACTTGCAGGTAATGCATTGAATCATATTTTCTAAACGTGCTTGTCGACAAAGCAAGTATAACCACTCTTCCTCATTTACAGATATATTAACTGCTGGAGCGTTGATTGTTGATGGAGCGTTAAAATGAACTTTATCAGAACTCCAATGTTTTGAAAGTCTTTTGGAGGCATTCTTCAGATATTACAAATTTTTGCTCATAGAATCAATCTTTGCTAGTTTCTTTTCCTTCAGAGCTTCAACTAATTTTTTATGAAGGCTATGAGGACGGTTGCTGGTTGAGCTGCTCGTCGGTTCTTACCAGTATTTTTTGGAATCGGTGATATTTGGGCAATAGGAACTTTTAAAGAAGTAGGTCGAACATTCTTTTTTGATTCATCCATCTCATTAATTTCTACAGTGCCGGATTCAATTGAAATCTGAGGATCTTCAATTTCAGTCTCATTTAACTCATTTTCGGAAAACGCAATATCGTTTTGAGAATTTTTTCAACATTTTCCTCGTGTGTTGAAAGATTACTAGGAACAAAATCTGCATCACCAAAAACGAGAGGATTAACTGGCCAGCATCCACTATTTTTTAAAAGCATTCACTGCATTTCCAACAAATTCAGGTCTATAATAAGCTGCAGTTATTATTTCAGTTACATCATACTGAGTAATGTTTTGCGCTGAATAATTTGTCATCCACTGGTCAAGAGATTGTTCGCAGTATGTTCGCATGGGACCAAGCACATCAACATCCAGTGGCTGTAATTTGTGTGTGGTATATCCTGGTAACTGTAAAAGGATTATGCCATTTGCAGATGCCAAATTTAATGCCTTTAAATTTTTTGATTGGGTCGTGTGGCCGTCGAGCAATAAAATAACTTTTCTGTTCACATCTGGTTTAACAAAATACATAAAGTACTGTAACCATTTCAAAAATAATTCGCTGCTTATAAATCCATTCTGCAACTTCAATCAAGCTACCGGCCGATGCTCCTTTAGCAAGTTGTGGCCTCAACCGCTTCCTTTTAAAAATAAACATTGGTGTGACAAACATTCCAGCTGTATTGATACAGCAAACTACAGTTGCGTTGTTCCACATTCACTGCTAACCACTCTTCCTATTCTTTTCTTACCTTTCTGTCCCACTATCTTTCCACCTTTTTTTTGTACTGTGGAAAACCACTTTCATCAACATTATAAATCCTTAGTAATAGGGGTGTCATTCTGAACAAGATCAAGATCAAGATAAGATAAGGAATCGTGACGTCATTGGTTGATAAGAAGATGACGTCATGAGATTGGAATGTTTGGAATTTCCCCGGGGACATATGTGTGTGTGCAACGTCATCACGTTGTTTGTTTTCCTCGCGTATGAATTTTGGGTGATCGTAGAGATAAGGTTACGTATTGTGATTGGTCGTGCACTTCTGACAAGTTCAAGATAAGATAAGGAATGGTGACGTGGGTATGTGTTGTTATGAGATGTAGATAAGTGACATCATTTGTTAATTGTAAATAAATGATCATTTGTTAGTTGTAAATAAATGACGTTATTGTTTTGAATGGAAAGGAAGATATATTAGTGGATAAGGAATCGTGTCGTGATTGGTGGGACACTTCTGACAACATCAAGATAGGATAAGAAATCGTGACGTGGATGTTTGTTATAGATTTTGAAATGTTTGGAATTTCGCTGGGGCCTTCGTCTGTCAGGGACATCACGTGGTGTGTTTGGTTCTTTTATTGCCTTGTGGGTGAAATTTAGAGATAAGAATGGTGACATTATGTGTTTGGAAATTTCTGGGGACCATATGTCTCTCTGTGATATCACATGGTGTTCTGGTTTGGCTATGGAATTGCGGGCGATGTTTTTGAGATATCTTGGAATTTTCCCAGTGTGACACACATCTGTCATTGTCGTTATGTTTTGTGTTTGGTTGTCCAATACATTTTGGGGTATTTCTTTCCTATTAAAGGATGGGAATTCTTGGAGTAAAGTAGAGTCATGATGGCGGCCGTATTTAGGATTTTCTGAATAATTTAATTATATGCTAATGTCACTCAAAGATACAGTTTTTTTCCCCTTCTATAGATGACTGTACTTATTTTCCAATACATTTTGGGGTATTTCTTTCCTGTTAAAGGGTGGGAATTCTTAGTGAAAGTCGTGATGGAGGCCGTGTTTTGAGTTTTTCTGAATAATTTAATTATATACTGGTGTCCCGTAACCACACTTTTTTTTTCTCCCATAGCTCATCCGTATTTTCTTATATATTCATATTCTAATTCAAGTTCATATTTTATTCACAATTTATCCGATTATTTTGATTTGTCTAAAATTAAGATCTTAAACTTCAATAAATAAACAAATCGTGTGTGAATTCACGGTGATTTCAAAAGTGATCTTTCTTAAACATACATAAACACATCACCGACACTGTTTGTTCTTTAAGTTTACATATTTATTTCACAGATATTATTTACAATGCTATATGCAGAAATAGAACTTTACAGATATCACCAATGCAAATGGTGTTTTTCTTATCGTAACATTTCTTTGATGAGGCATGTTTGATTGTCTGATTTTGATACTGCTTCTGAGATGATTATGGCAATTTCCGCGAACATTAATATGAGCAGTACTGCTATAAAAGCAACTATCCGCCAGAGTCGTGATGGCGGCAGTGATTGCGTTTTTCTGAAGAATTTAATTATATGCTCGTCTCCTCCCCCCCTCACACACACGCACGAACACACACACACACACACATTAGATATGAAACTCGCTAATGTATCCATGTTGATACTCTAATATATACCCTATGGTTATTCTTATGAAAAAAAAACTATTCAGTGTTAGAATGACACTTACTAAAACATACGAGCAGTGATTATTGAAATTACAATTATCAATTGTTATGTTCAAGTTAAAAAAAATGAACTCACATTTCTTTCCAGAATGGGAACATCTTGTGGTACTATCTCGGTTTTCTGAATATTCCAAATTGTTGATTTTTAAATATATTCACAGAACAAACACCAAATTGTTGTATGTAGGTGAGAAATCGTGTGTTTAGGTTCGAACTCTTGGTTCCCGTGGGAAATTATTTCTGTAGTAAATTAATGCTTACATTTATTTAAAAAAAAAAAAAAAACCAATATGACTATTAATTTTAGCTTCGATTCCTTGTGCTCTTAACCTATTTCTGTAACTGGAATTTATTTATTTTTTCTATAGCATTAGTAATTTTAAGTAACGGATATGAGACAAACAAGGTTTTGAACTCTCTGCAGAGTTTTTCTACAGCAATCTTTTTAAGAGTTTTAGTAACGTGTCGTTGGTTTAAAATATCTAATGGCTCTGTAAAATAACCAAACTCTAACAGTATTGTGACTTTTCAGGTGAAATCTTCTACACTAAAATTCTGGCTATTAATTTAATACCCGATTATTCCTTTTGCTTCCAAGAGTTGACAGTTTAATGAAATATTTGAGGGCTTGCATGAACAAATAAGATTTTAATTCACTGAGTCAAAAAAAAAGTCTCTGGTTACTTTGTGGCATGAAATTTCACAAGGAAAAAAATGTTATGGTCTTACTTAAGTTTGTATAACACATCAACGACACCCTATATGTTCATTTAAATTTACACATTTTATTTGAATGAAATATTATTTACAAGTTGTATTTACTGAATCTAACATACAGAAAATAAATAAATTGAAAAATACATCAAAGGTTCTTCCCATGCTTGTGGAATTGCCATCATGTGGTTTTTAACAATGTAACTCTCATCTGAAAGTTAATTTTTCATTTGGTGATCATTGGTAATTTATTACTGTAGTAAAATTAAGAGTTGCATATTTATTTTTTTGAAACCAATTTCTCACCTATACATATACTTCTGAGAATTATTAAAAGCACAGAATCTTTCATTATGTTTCCAAAAGCATTTAAAAGTACACGTTATGTTTTCACGTTTTGGGCATCCAATTTCATTTAAATCAAGAACAGCCCCCCCCTATTAACCTCGTTAATATTTGTGATTTTTCTCTTCCTTTGGCAAGTAATATTTGATATTTGCATGTTGATTCTATCATCCCATTTCTTAGTTTGTCCAGGATAGTGAACCAATTTCCCTCTTCACCTGATGGTTATATTTTATTAACCAAGAATTCTGTTTTTTAACTCTTTCAGGTAATTCTTTCCAACTACGAGGTGATTTTGTCAATGCATATCTTACAATAATTCCATCAGAAATACAAATTTCTTTAGGAAATAAATTTGAAGTCTTATTCAAAAGAAGGCAATCAATTATCCCAATGATAAATGAAAATTCGTATTTTTCACCCACTGTCGATTTTTCATAAATGTTTTTCTTCATTCTTCTTTTTCTTAGATTACTTCATATGGCACCACAAATAAATAGTTATTTATTATTATTATTATTATTATTATATTATTTCACTGATTAATAGCTCTGATCGTATATTTTATGTTAACTTTCTGTTACAAAATTCTAAACAATTAATACTTTTCACAAAGAAACTTTCAAAGAATTTTGTGGCTCACCCATTATTTTTACATTACGAAACATAAAACACCACAACACAAAACAGCAGCTGCAGTGGATAAACGATTACCTTAAATCCAAAGTCACTTGACTCTATGGTATTTTATTATTGTACTGTTTACACTTACTATGCACTACCCTATACTAAGGAATCGAAGGTAAAATTAATAGTCATATTTTTTTTTTAATTAATTTACTACAGAAATAATTTCCCATGGGAACCAAGAGTTCGAACCAAAACACATGATTTCTCACCTACATACAACAATTTGGTGACTGGATAAGAGAGATATCTTTAAGATAAGACTTAATGAGAAATCTACAGTGTTGGAAAATAAATTCACATGCATTTTATATATTTAATAATTTTGCTCAGTTATTCTGTTAGAATATGAATTTTAAAAGTAAAAATACAGAAAATAACTAATCAACTTGAAAAAGAAAATAATAATAATAATTTCACTTGTCAGAATTCCATACTCTAACAGATTCGGAATTCGAAACCGGAAATAACACTTACCCTAAACTAAACGGCGCATAGACTTTCCCACCAAGCTTGGGAAATCATAACATGAGCAACTGTGGGAGAGAATTAATACAGAGAATCAATCTAATAGTAATCTAAATTAAGTAGTCAACTAGCTTTTCTGGTTATTTATAGAAATATCTTTCAACTCCTATGTTTTGTGTGTTTTTGTGGTGTGAGTATATATTAGCCACAGTAACCTATAATGAAAAACGTGAACTGCATTTTCAGACTTGTGTTTGTGTTCTGCGAATATATATTAAAAATCAACAATTTGGAATATTCAGAAAACCGAAATAGTACCACAAGATGTTCCCACTCTGGAAAGAAATGTAAGTTCATTTTTTTTAACTTGAACATAACAATTGATAATTGTAATTTCAATGATCACTGCTCGTATGTTTTGGTAAGCGTAATTCCAACACTGAATAGTTTTTTTTTCATAAGAATAACCATAGGGTATATATTAGAGTATCAACATGGATACATTAGCGAGTTTTCATGTCTAATATGTGTGTGTGTGTGTGGTGGGGGGGAGACCAGAATATAATTAAATTATTCAGAAAAGTGTAATCACTGCCGCCATCACTACTCTGGCGGATAGTTGCTTTAATAGCAGTACTGCTCATATTAATGTTCGTGGAAATTACCATAATCATCTGGGAAGTGGTATCAAAATCAGACAATCAAACATGCCTCATCAAAGAAATGTTATGACAAGAAAAACATCATTTGCATTGGTGATATCTGTAAATTTCTATTTCTGCATATAGCATTGTAAATAATATCTGTGAAATAAATATGTAAACTTAAAAGAATAAACAGTGTCGGTGATGTGTTTATGTATGTTTAAGTAAAATCACCTTTGAAATCACCGTGAATTCACACACGATTTGTTTATTTATTGAAGTTTAAGATCTTAATTTTAGACAAATCAAAATAATCGGATAAATTGTGAATAAAATATGAACTTGAATTAGAATATGAATATATAAGAAAATACGGATGAGCTATGGGAGAAAAAAAAAGTGTGTGCGGTTAAGCGACACCAGTATATAATTAAATTATTCAGAATAGCTCGAAACACGGCCGCCATCACGACTTTCACTAAGAATTCCCACCCTTTCACAGGAAAGAAATACCCCAAAATATATTGGAAAATTAGTACAACCAAACACAAAACATAACGACAATGACGGATGTGTGTCACACTGGGAAAATTCCAAAATATCTTATCTCAAAAACATCGCCCACAATTCCATAGCCAAACCAGAACACCATGTGATATCACAGAGAGACATATGGTCCCCAGAAATTTCCAAACACATAATGTCACCATTCTTATCTCTAAATTTCACCCACAAGGCAATAAAAGAACCAAACACACCACGTGATGTCCCTGACAGACGAAGGCCCCAGCGAAATTCCAAACATTTCAAAATCTATAACAAACATCCACGTCACGATTTCTTATCCTATCTTGATGTTGTCAGAAGTGTCCCACCAATCACGACACGATTCCTTATCCACTAATATATCTTCCTTTCCATTCAAAACAATAACGTCATTTATTTACAACTAACAAATGATCATTTATTTACAATTAACAAATGATGTCACTTATCTACATCTCATAACAACACATACCCACGTCACCATTCCTTATCGTAACTTGATCTTGTCAGAAGTGCACGACCAATCACAACACGTAACCTTATCTCTACCATCACCCAGAATTCCATACGCGAACAAAACAAACAATGTGACTTCACACACACACACACACATATGCCCCTGGGGAAATTCCAAACACTCCAATCTCATGACGTCACGCCCACAATGACGTCATCTTCTCATCAACCAATGACGTCACGATTCCTTATCCTATCTTGATCTTGTTCAGAATGCGCCCCTACTAGTATACTTTGAGCATCTATTTTTTGTTCTTCAACTATTTGTGACAATAACTTAAAAAAATTATCGACGGCTTCCCTATTGAAACCTTTATCAGGAGCAGTTGAAGTGTTTTCAGGTTGTTTAACAGCAGTGGTGGATTAAAGATAGTTGGGGCCCCAAGAAAACAAAAAAAATAATAATAATAAAGAATAAAAAAAAATAAAAGTTAGCTGACAAATAAATGAAATTATGTACTTTTGAATTTTTTAACTGCTGGATTTTTCTGCCTGATAAAGGGTTAAAGGATGATAAAGAATAAAACGTTTTAGTTAAATGAATAAATTTTTATGTCGTTTTTACAAATTTCCTTTGCGAATTTTAGAATTCCCGAATTTATTGATTATGTCCTCAAAGTTTATTCTTTTTTTTTTTTTTTTTGGCAAACTCGTGTTCAATGGAAATTAGGGATAAAGCATTTAATCGCGCTTGGTTCATTACAACCCTCTTTTGATTTTTTTATTAATGCCATCTTAGAAAAAGATCGCTCACCTTTATACACTCCGTACGCCAATATCAAATACGGTCGAAATGTGATACCCACGTTTGGATAGCATTTCATGGACAAAAGTTTCTGAAACGTGTCTATGATATTTCCTTCAGTTTCGTCCTTTTCCTCGATGGGAAGCGCGACATGTTGATGAAATTGAATTATTTCATTTACTAAAAGTTCTTCGAGATCGTTTGAATATTTTGCGACAAGTTGTTTAGCTTCCTGTTGTTTCTGTTGCAAATTAAAATTTGAATATTCAAACAGAAACAACAAGCGTTTTGAGTTAAGTTTTTCGTAGGCAACAGAACGTTTCGCCATTTCTCTGATTAGACTGTAGCATATAGCTAAATATGTTTCAATTTTGAACCGATCCTTTGCCTAAAAATTATCATGGTATGTGGAACGAGATTCGTCTGTGTAAAATTCAATTTCATTTTATGCTTTTTCAGTTGTCTAACAGTTCAAACTCATTCAAATTTTTGGACTAAAATTTTTTTTCCTTCTCTTTCAAATTGATCAAAATTTCCTCAAATTTGTTTTAGATATTCTATTAAACTTCTTAAATGATCTGTAACCTCTTTCGATATGACTGCATCTTTTTGAAATATTTTATTGACCTTATCAATTCTTTCCAAAATATTGTACCAAAATACACATAGTATACAGTACATGTTTCTATTTCGCATAGTTTGAACAAAATATTTGCTGCTTCACTTCTTGTGTGGCGATTTTGTTCAATGTCTACTGCTTACGTTTTTAAAAATTTAAGGATTGAAATATAATTTGATTTTAAAGATCTAACTACGTCAAATCGCGCAGACCATCTTGTATCGGAAAGGGATTCAATCATAAAAGGTCGATTATCGTTTAAATTATTTAAGAGAATTTGTTCCTTTAATAAATTCCATCTGTAAGTAGATCAGGACACAAAGTTAAATAGTTTTTGAATAAGTCCAAAAAATGAAGTTGCTTCAACAGAAATACTCGCTGAGGTTTGTCCCACGAGATTTGGAGAATGAGCGCTGCATGGTATGTATCTGGCCACATCATTGATTTCCTTTATTTGGCTTTGCACTCCATTGTATTTCCCTGACATGTTTGCTGCATTGTTCAGTTTTTCGTAGGCAACGACAGTTGACAACGACTTTTTTTATATCGAGGTTGTAATCTTGAATAAATTGTAAAATCTCTTCAGATAATGCACTGCCTTTGTGACTTTTAATAGGCAAAAATTTGAGAAACCTCTCGTGTACTTCAAAAGTATTTGAATTTACATATCTTATTATAAAAGTCAGCTGATCGATATGTTGCAAGTCAGGAGTGGAATCTACTATAATACCAAAGTATTTTGCTTCTTTAACTTCTTTTAGAATTTTGTCAAGTACATACTCTCAACAATTGAATAAATTCGTCACAAATAGTTGAGGACAGGTATGACACATTTCCACGTCCACAATTTGCAAATTTCTCTATGTGATTAGCCAGAAACACATCATATTTTGCTGATAATTCTACCATACCCAAATAATTGCCGTTGAAAGGCGATCCGAACATTTCGTTTTTTCCTCTTAGTGCAAGCCCTCGCTCACAAAGAAAAAGTATTACATCGACTATTCTTCGTAATACTTGTTTCCAATATTCGGACTGAGTTTCCATTTTTTGAATAAAAATGTGAGAACACCTCCACGTAGCCTTTAAAGGAATGCGGAGAACTGACCAGGGGTTCTGACCTAATGTCCAAACCTTCTGGTGGTGCACCCTGTTGGGTATCTACCTGGATACTAAATGAACGAGGATGGGCTGGCAATTTGGGATTTAGCCGACCAAATTGTATTCTTATTGGCTTAAACCAATATAGAAAAGGATGGTACAACATGACAAAATTTCTTGTCGGATGGGGCGTCGCCCGGTTAAACAAGGCCCCCGTTTTTTTCGCCAGGGAACCAGGGCGAACAGCGAAAAGTCAGCCCCTGGAACAAATCTGAAAGCACACCCCCAACTCAACATCACCAGAGTTAAAGATCGGTATTATCAACATACGAAGCCCGAATGGCAAAGAAATGGAGCTAGCTGAGGAATTAGATAATTACCAGATCGATATAATAGGGATGACTGAAACAAAAAGAAAAAAACTGGTGAGATCTTTCTGAACAATAAATACAAAATGTTATATTCAGGAAATGAAAATTAAGGAAAAGAAGGAGTAGCCATAGTATTCAACACAAAATACGAGGCTAATCTTCTTGAATGGCAGGCAGTCTCAAGTAGAGTGATGTGGGCAAATATCAGAATGGGGAATTGGACAATGAGACGTGTGTGCCTATGGTCCCATTCTACTAAGGTAGAAGTGGGGGAATTTTTGGATGCTTTCGAAAAAGCAACTGAACCAATGAAAAAGGAAAAGTTAGTCCTTGTTGGGGATCTAAATAGCAGAGTAGGAAATGACTGTCAGACATACAAAAATATTTTAGGAAAATTTAGAGAAAAGAACAAAGCTAATAATAATGGCAAATACCTGTTGGATTTCTGCTGAGGACATGGACAGTTTATTACTAACACCATGTTCCAACATAAAAATGTGCACAAATTCACATGGAGAGAAGAGGCAAGGAATAAGAAAAGTCTCATTGACTATTATTGTTGATAGTGATGTTTTCTCCCTGGTGCAGGACACCAGAGTGTACAGAGGATTTGAAATTGGAAGCGATCGCTATTTAGTCTTGAGCAGGATAAAATTCAATTTCATATTGAAAAGAAACACATGTAAGAAAGTTTTAAAGCGAATAAAAGTTGAGCAGCTCTCAGATGTGAACTGTAGACTAAAATACACAAAGATTATTGAAGAAAAAATGAAAGAGTTTGAGAACAGGGACCAAACCTTGGAGATTCAGTGGCAAGCCTTGAAGAAAACCCTGATTGATTCAGCCATAGAGGCATGTGATGAGGTTGTCTGCAAGAATAGAAAAATCAGAACTCCATGGTGGACACAGAAAGTTAAAGAGGCAGTGAAGGAAAAGAAGAAAGCATATCAAAAGTTCCTGGCAAATAAGTCAGCTTGTGCTCTTAGAGAATACAGAGACAAATGTAAGAAAGCTAAACACTGTGTAAAACTAGCTAAACAAAAGTCATGGGAGGAATTTGGCAAGAATATAGAAACTAAATATCAAGAACGTGGTAAGATATTCTGGAGGTTGTTGAAAAAGCTCAGAAATGGAGGAAAGAGAGCTGTAAAAGGGGTTAGAGTTGATAAAGGTTACATGAAAACAGGAGAAATAGATATCCTTGAAGTATGGAGTAATTACTTCGAAAAATTGCTAAATGGAACAAGCAGTGATAGCACAGTGGTAAAAAACACTCAACACGCATACAGTCAAGAATACATATCCATACTTGAAGTAGAAAAAGCCATCAAAGGCTTGAAATGTAGAAAGGCAGCAGTTGATGATATTCGACCAGAAAAGCTGAAATATGGTGGTATAAAAGTCTTACAGTGGCTGCACTGCATAGTTCAGAAAGCCTGGACAAAGGGACGAATTCCCGATGATTGGAGTAGAGCTCTCATAGTACCCATATATAAAAAGGGAAATAAAACTGCATGTGAGAATTACAGAGGTATATCCCTAATGAGTGTTCCTTGCAAGATCTATGGAAGCATACTTGAGAAACGGTTGAGAAGAATTGTGGAAGAAAAGCTTGGTGAAGTACAAGCTGGATTCAGGTCAAATAGAGGCTGTCAGGTTCAGATCTTCACTTTACGACAAATAGTTGAGAAAACATGGGAATATAACAAAGATCTGTATTTAAGTTTTGCCGATCTGGAAAAGGCATATGACAAGGTGCCAAGAGAGAAGCTATTCAATACGCTATAGTTATTTGGTGTCAATTGGGCATTATATCAAGCAATACTTAGTCTTTATTTGAGTTGTAAGTCAGCAGTTAGAATTGAAGGAAGTACAGGAAGATGGTTTAACCACGCTACCGGCCAAGACGTCTATAGACGTTCACTTTATCATGGATGCGAAGTGCTTATTAAAATTGCAATACCATTGTTATAACAATGAAATATATGATGGATACGAAGCGTATGCGGATGCGTATTTGATCCACAACGGCCGGTAAGGTGGTTAATGTTAAATGTGGTGTGAGACAAGGATGTACATTATCCCCTCTGTTATTCATTATCTATATGGATCACATCATGAAGAAAATGGTATTAAACATGATATAAGAATTGGAGATGTTAATGTCAGCTCTTTGCTTTATGCGGACGATGTTATACTTCTAAATAAATCCGCTACAAGTTTGCAAGAGTCCCTGACTAAATTGAATAACTGATGTAATAGGTATGGTATGAATGTCAGCATTAAAAAGACAAGACAATGAAAATAGGTAGAATTGTTGAAAATGTTAATTGTGTTGTGAACGAGGAACCTGTGGAACAAGTAAGACATTTCAGCTACTTAGGCACGATTTTTACTGAAGATGGTAAATTAAATATGGAAATAGACAACAGAATCAACATAGCTGGTATGGTAGGAAGTCAATTGAATAAATTTATATGGAATAATAGAGAATTAGTAGGGACGCTGTATACAAAACAGTGTTCAAACCAGTTTTAACTTATGGATCTGAGAGCTGGGTCAGAAGTAACGCACTTGACCAAAGACTAGAGACCGCAGATATGAGAGTCTTGAGAAGATTAGAGGCGTGAACAGATAGCATCAATGGCAATATCATATTAAAAACGAGGATATTAGGAAAGAACTTGACATTGTCAGCATCCAGGAATGCATTAGCAGGGTAATCTCAGGTGGTATGGTCACTTAAACAGAATGGGCGAGGAAAGATTAGCAAAACAAATGTTCTCTGCCAGGTTCTCAGGAAAACGACCCAGATGTAGACCAAGATATAGGTGGATTGATACGGTACAATGTGCCTTAGTTGATAGAAATATTCGATCTGATAATGATAATATTGGAGTCTTGACAAGTAACAGACTGATTTGGAGGAAAATTGTAGATAGGCAGTTAGTAATTATGTAAATCTTTCATGTAGTACTATTATATCCTGTACACCCCTTGAGTGTACATGTCAGGAATTCAATGATGATGAGATTTTTATGTTTACTGAAAACATTAATATATTTTCGGAAAATGTCTTGGGAGACCCCAAAGCCTGGGGGTCCCTAGACACGTGCCTCATTGCCGTAATGGGTAATCCACCACTGTCTAACAGAAAGATTTGGATGCCTCCGCATGAATCTATAAAACCATTTTTTACACGCCAATTTGGTATTGCAATTAAATTTATGTTCAATATTATTTTGCACTGCTATTTGATATGCTAGTCGTTGTATATCTGTTATATTTAGGCCAAAAAATAACGATTCAAGGTAAAGAATATGATTCACAAGTTCATCTTCTACAGCTGGAGGTAATACTTGCAGAACTCCATTTCTTTTTGGTGCTGACAAAGCTCTCTTTAATTTCCCATCTAGGTGCCTTTTAAATATTGGCTTCGGTATACCAAATCGCCGGAACATTCATTAAATCCGTACTTTTTATTTCTGTATGCTTCCATGGCCTTTTCCATTCCTTCTGGAGTCCATTGAGCGTATTTTTTTTTTTTTTACATGCTGTAAGAACAATGAAGACTTTTTCAAAATAATAAAAATGTACATATGTCTTAAATCGTACCAGTACGATTATAGAAACACTACAGTGGTAATTTAGGAAACTATGCATTTCGTTTAAAAAACTAACATAACCTTAACAAGAGTTAAATTGTTTTTATAAAACAAATATTGAAAACAATATAACAAGTCTAGTATTAAACACTCTAGTAACGTACCATGAAATGTTATTATTCGATCAATATCATCTATATAAATAAAGTCAAAACTTACATTGAACTTTCCTAATTTTTTTTTCGATCTTAATAACTCATGAAAATCACAGTGTAACCTCTCAACATTTTTCCTACAATACAGACTAGTCATTTAGTTTATGTGGCAGCCGCTAGATACCGCTTATATTAATTGGTTTATGAAAAATAATTAACGTACGATTTAGGCAACAGGTACACATTAGGCAACTCTCTCCTACTACGATTAAAAAAAAAAAAACAGCTAACGCCTTTATGTTTCCATATAGGGAGTAGGCGAGCCGTTTAAGTCTTATATAACTTTTGGAGACTGAGTGGCAGTTCAATCTCCACTAGTAGCCATTCAGAGATATCTGGCCCAAGGCTATCACTAATTAATCAGTATGCAGTGAAGGCGGTGGCTAGCAAGTGCTGCCATCTCATGGTCCCTAACACAATATTTTTGATATCTGAAAATAGTGTGGGTTCGACTGGCGATTTTCTTGAGTTTACTGGAGAAAAAACTCGCTTGCCTGTGCCAGAGTCGAAAAAAGACTAAGAAAATGTTCCTCTAGTCGGCGACTAGATTCGAACGCGTCTTTCGTCCTGTGGTCAAGCTCCACTTCTACTGAGCTACACAGGCTCTGAAAAAAAAAAAAAAAAAAAAAAAAAAAAAAAAAAAAAAAAAAGGTGTAAGACTGGGCATTCTATCAGTAGGATATACTATCCTGGAAATGGCAGGAGATCTTGAGGTAATCAGTGGAACTGAAATTTAAGTACATATATAGCACAAGTGGCGAAAATTACCTATAGGGTTGCTGCAATGATGTGAATGACACCATTAGAGATAATGTTGTGGTTCCATTGCATATCCCTATGAGCATACCATATATAAAACTGGCCACTTGAATTTTGAGAGGGTGAGGAAACTAGATTTATATTAGTAAGTAGCAAAGATACCCATACCAGCCACTGAATTAGAAACTTTTATTTAATACCATGTTGGACCTCCTTTAGTCGAAATTACAGCACATATGGTTTGGCATAGATTCCAAAAAGGTATTGGATTTTATCTACATTTGCAACATACCAGATGTTCACCAGAGTCCTTTACTTGTTCAGATTTGATGGCGGACTTTGCTCCTGGATGTTTTCTAACATGTCTCATACATTCTCAATGGGGTTCAGATCCATATTTTGTAGCGACCAGGGAAGATGGTGGAAGTCACCATCATGCTTGCCGAACCACTGATGAACAGTGCTTACACTAAGGACAGTAGCATTGTTGACCATGTAACAACAATCATCTGTTGGATAAAAAGTCAATGTTGCAAAATGGACTCGATTGGTAATAATGTTCATATATTCCTTGGAGGATACCCAACTTTCTAGCAATATCAAGGGACCCGTTCTATACTCATAGAACATGCTTTACACCATGACACTACTTCCAGAACCTTGATTTGTGTTTAGAAGGCAAGCTGAATTCACTGCTTCATGGGGCTCCTGTCCAACACTCTGACTGTTGTCAGTACAGAACAAGATGTACCATGATTCGTTGGACCATAACTTTTTTCCAGTCTTCCAGTGTCCAGTCATAGTGTTTCTGACACCACTGTAGATGAATATTCTTCACAGAAATCAGTAGTTTCTACATGCACATTCGACTGCCAGTTCCGATCCTCAATTCCCTGTGCATAGTTCGGTGAAATATGGGTCGGAAACAGCCTCCATGAAATGCTTCAGTCAATTTGTTGCATGCAGGAATTTCTGGTTGCCCTTACACCTCAGATGATGGCGATCTCATTCCTGACAAACTCTCTAAGGACCAGGGGACCAAAGAGAGTCTGACCAGTTATGCCTCTTAGACAAGCAATGTGGGTTATTTTTCTGCTGATTAAACTCTTGGGATATCTCATCTTTTGAGACGCCAGTCAGCTCTGTTTTCAAAATCGTAGCTCCATTAAGCCCTTTATCGAACATCAAAAGATCTTTTGTTTTTTCCATTGTAATCAACACTATTGATGATTACTGACCAGCAGCATTCTTAAATAGTTGCCTAGAACATATGGTGACACATGTATTTGGCATATATGTGACATTTACATATACCACATCTGCATAAAGGTTTCTAATTCAGTGGCCAGTATGTGTACCATGACT
The DNA here is from genome assembly GCF_054136105.1 of Typopeltis vanoorti. Taxonomy (NCBI): domain Eukaryota; kingdom Metazoa; phylum Arthropoda; class Arachnida; order Uropygi; family Thelyphonidae; genus Typopeltis; species Typopeltis vanoorti. The sequence continues at coordinate 64,775,717 of NC_143551.1, forward strand.
GCAAAATGTGGTCTACTAAGATGGATTTGAAATCACATAATCAACTCCTTTTTGTGGGGAAAGGATGGAAAGAACAAGAAAGATAAAAACAAGTGATAAGTAAATGATGGGTATGTACGATTTCAGGTGTTTTGCAATCTCCATCTGTATCAGAAGTTTCCAAACATTTTTGCCATCACACTACCCTTTAGTGTAATCTTATTGTACACACCTTCCTTAAAAATCCAAATACTAAAATGAAAACAAATGAACGACATTTAGTTTAATCCTTTATCCAAGTGTGAGCAAACAAAGTTTGCACCTGAAAGTATCTTCAGGACTGGGGTAAAGTGGTACAACACCAGGGCACTCCTTGCAAAGGTGGAGCAAGCTACCAACACTCCTATCTCAGTATCTCCCATAATGCAAAAAATCCTTGCGGATATGTCTAATGTTATGCATTAAGGGAAGGGCCACAACCCAGACTAGTTTCGACCTTTATTGAGGTCTCTTCAGTGGGAGCCAGGCCCAAGTGGAGATACCAGGCAGAAGCATTAGCAGGTCATCTCTACCTATAGGAGTTGCCAAATGATGTGCCACCCTTTTTCAATAAATTACTCTGGATTTAGAGAAAGATGTTGAAAGTTTATTTTTCACTTGGTTAGAGTATAATAAATTTAGTTTAATCCTTTATCCAAGTGTGAGCAAACAAAGTTTGTGCCTGAAAGTATCTTCAGGACTGGATCTTCATCTTCAGTCCTGAAGATACTTTCAGGCATAAACTTTGTTTGCTCACACTTGGATAAAGGATTAAACTAAATTTATTATACTCTAACCAAGTGAAAAATAAACTTTCAACATCTTTCTCTAAATCCAAAGTACAGAGTAATTTATTGAAAAAGGGTGGCACACCATTTGGCAACTCCTATAGGTAGAGATGACCTGCTAATGCTTCTGCCTGGTATCTCCACTTGGGCCTGGCTCCCACTGAAGAGACCTCAGTAAAGGTCGAAACTAGTCTGGGTTGTGGCCCTTCCCTTAATGCATAACATTAGACATATCCGCAAGGAGATGTGTTTTGCATCATGGGAGATACTGAGATAGGAGTGTTGGTAGCTTGCTCCACCTTTGCAAGGAGTGCCCTGGTGTTGTACCACCTTACCCCAGTCCTGAAGATACTTTCAGGTGCAAACTTTGTTTGCTCACACTTGGATAAAGGATTAAACTAAATTTATTATACTCTAACCAAGTGAAAAATAAACTTTCAACAAATGAACAGCAAACTTTATTTTTCATAAAGATATAAAAAAAAAAAAGAGATCAAGGCTAAAAGAGCATTACTTGCCAAAACTGGATATACAGCCATTTGGGAACACCAGGATTCATCAAGATTTTGATTAATGAAATTTTGCCTTAGCAAAGAGTTGCTCTGTAACTCAATGAGATCATCCTTTTTATCGTCATCATCCATCAAATCCAGATTGATTTGATTTGTAAGTGTATGACTCAGACAAGCTGGTGTAAGCTAAAGCAATTTGTGCCTCCTCCACCACCATGTTACTCACCTGAAACTAGTATTTTGGAAAAGGTGGATTTATTGTAACAATGCAAAACTAAAAGGTTCTTCACACCTCCCTTGGGGAGGTACACCTCACAGTTTGGCAACCACTGATCTATGCAAAAGTTTTTTTCTAGATGATAGATTATGTCAAAATTTAGTATATATGTAATGCTTACAAACTTTTATCTTTTTTGCCCAGTCAGACCATATGCCAGGGCACAAAGAGGTAAAATGTGCTTAAAAAATATATATATATATATTGTAATGACTTACCCAGGCTAGATGGAATTTAATAAAATTAGAGTTTGGTTTTTTTTCATTCCGATTGTTAGCAAAATCACTTGAATACTAATAATTCCCCAGTAGTTAGATCCAATTTATTGAAATTTGGTATTTAGAATCTCTATTAAAGTTTGTTGAATGAAGTCAATTTTTGGTCGTTTGTAGTATATCTAGTTTGGGATCTTTGTGCACAAAAATTGAGCATTTGTGTCATAAATGAGCTATTGTTTTTGCCATGATCATTGGAATTTCAGTAACACTTGAATTTTTTAATCATGTAAATTTGTCATAGACATATCAAGAAATGTGTCAGATATTGAGTGGACTAGAAATTAATAAGGCTGTCAGAATGGATATATATATATATATATATATATATATATATATATATATATATAGTATAAAATTGACAAAAAGCAGGCCTTTAGCACCCACACAATTTACAGACAAAAGATACTAGTGGTGGGCAGAAGATGGCATTGGTGTAGATGCAGATGGCAGTGATGGTTTTGCTATAGTTGGTGGATTAAGTGGTGGAGACAGAGTTATAAAGTAGGTGACCTCCCTCGATGAGTCTTTAAGGCTCCTTGGAGGTGTCATGAAATCATAATAAAGTATATATTGTATATGACAAAAAATGAATTAACGTTTTACAGAAATCACTGGGACAAAAGGCTCCCCCACCCATTCAAAGCATATTTATTCTTACTCTAATTATTGCTGGCATAACAGCAACTTAATAGTGTCCATGTACAAAGACAATGTTATCACACAGATTGAACCAGAGGTGTTTTTTTATTTTTTTCAGTGGCATATGTACATCTGGCATACAAGAGGAGCTAAAAAGTTTTGAACACTTAGAACAAAAATGACTGGTTTATGCAACGATGGAAAGACTTTTTTCCTCAGGATTGCAATAAGTGTATAACACTTCGTGGGGAATATACAGAATAATGTACAAGCTACATGGTTCTATCTTAATTCCTTCATGGTGATTATCACAATTTTTCAGCACACTCTCATAATTTTGTATTTGTAAATTGTCCAACTGAAACAACTCGAAAAATTTTAATGACATAAATATCAAATTTTTATATATTATATTATAGCTAAATAACTAAGTGCAACAGCCTGATGGGCTAAGCAAAAAACATGTCATTTGGTTATAAAATAGCTGTTATTGTTATCATGAGTTTATTGGCCTCGAGGAAGCAGAAGTATTTCTTCTTCTGCCATTTTTGATTACTATTCCTACAAACTAATGATCAAAACATTGTTCGATTAATTGTGGATTTTTTTATGATATTCCCACATGTGAAAGGTCACAGGACCAAGAACATAACAGTGCCATGTGTTGGTAAATTTATGGAGAAAGAAGTAATCTATTGGTATTCGATTAAAAAAAAGTATGGAGAAGATAATCTTTCACCCATACTGGCAATGCTCTGACCAGGGACCATTCCCAAGGGAGTGGAAAGAGGACAAAATAATTCCTTAGAATTAGGGAGGAGGTTCTAAGACTGCAATAGCAAATTATAGACCAATAAGTATCGCAGGAAACAGTGGTAAAAGTACTGAAAAAGTTGGCCAAAGGGCAAATTCAGTAATGGGTGAATAAAAATGATACTTGAAGAGTATCAGCATGGCTTTTTGATGGATCAACCATGCATTAATAATTTACTTACAACTTTTTATAACAGAGTGAAGCCGAGTTTGACAACGAGAATAGATATACAATGAATCTGCTAAATTTTACAAAGGCATTTGACAGAATACCACATGGCCCTCTGTTATGCAAATCAGAACAAACTGAGATGATATGGCACAATGGATATTTGGGTGGCTGATGGACAAATACTAAAAAGTGATATATAGAGGAGAAGAGTCCAGGTGAAAGCTAGTGGTGTGCCACAAGGTTCTGTGTTAGGAACACCACCATTTAATTTGTACATAATTGATGCAGGAAATAATGTGAAGAGAAATATTCAGTTGTTTACTGATGATGTGTAGAGTAATAGTATAATTAATCAAGATATGTGGACAGCTTAGAGGATGATTTAAATAGAATGTCACCATGGGCAAAAGAAATCTTGTCAGTTTAATTTGGAGAAATGTCAAGTTATGCATTTTGGGCTAGATTACAGGAAAACTGTATACAGCATTTTCTGAATTACTCACAGGCTAGTTGTTTAAGTCTTGGAGGACAAGAAAGAGTTTAAACGGCTGTATTATTTGTAAGTTAGAATACCATAAGAAAATGATTTCTGTATATTAATCATCATATTCAATTAAATACCAAAACAAAATAATCCTTCAAAACATATCATCAGTTTATATTTATTTGGTTTCTTATCATTTACAAAAGACTGTGGTATTTTCCAGAAATCATTAAGGGCTTAACATAAAATTCAAGGAACTTATACCAGACATGACATTTTCTAAAAAATACTCTGTTTAACAAGAAAGATTTACATAGCAGTTTATACAAATTCTGAAACAAAGTTTCCAGCACCATGTTTCACCAATCAAAGCAAAAAACTCTTTCTACATATGAAATGTATAAAAACATTCAATACATTTATTCAATATTTACTTAAAGACATAATAAATAAGAAAATTTAACAAGACTTGCATATTTTTGAAAGATGTTATGTAATATTTTTTATTACCTATACCAAACTATAGTACAAATGAATTTCCAAAAATTACAGGAATAAATAAATATCCTCTACTTTTGAAAATTTCAAGAAATAAATAGTAGCATACCACAATAAAAACAGAAAACTTATGTAAACTTTCATGACAACCAGAATTTTCCATCAAGTTTTTTGATCATTACCAGTGTAGCTTTAAAAAGAGAACAGAATACCAATTAGTCCAAAGCAAAAAGCTACAGGTGTAGTGAAACAAAAATTACAACAGTGAGAGGTATTAAGGAAGATTATTTCCCCAAACTGGGAAATAATTTTGAAGAAGTCATTTAAATTACACTGATGAATCCAAGCTTCAACTATTTTTACACAATTTTTTAATAAAAAAAAAAACAGCTTTTATGTAGCCCCTGTTCTAATAACCTTGTGTATAGAAGACAGTGATGACTAGCATGAGCTGATTTCTTGGAACTCTGTAATTCTGGTCCTCTTAAAAGTATACTACTGTAGACCAACTTGTCTTTCAATAGTTTGAAAGACACAATAAAGAATCTGATATATTCCTGGCCAGGACACTTGTTAAAAGGTGATCTTTTCATAGGCTATAAAAACTTCACTAACTTGCACAGAGAATGGAAGGGCTTGTTAAGAGTATGCAGAAGTCTGGATCATTTTTCTGATAAACTTTTGATGTAAGAAAAAGAAACTAAAAATGTCCTTGAAGAGAACAAGGGTGGAAGCATTATTTATTTATTTTTTTTATTACCATCATCTTAGAAATGAGATGCAAGTTATAACCATTTACAAGGAAATATGACTTAATACTGCTGGCCTGGTTGGCTGAGTGGATAGTGTATCTGCTCTGCAGCCAATAAATGGCTGTGGATTCAAATTCCACAGTGGGCATGGATGTTTGTGATTGTCTGTGGAAATACCAGTGGTGGTCAGCGGTAGATGGGGTTGGTGTAGTTGCAGTCAGTTGGTGATGGAGACAGAGTTGTAGAGCAAGTTCCCTCCCTCGATGAGTCCCTGGACTCCCTGGAGGTGTCAAAATAATAATAATATCGTACCTCGAAATGAAGCAAACTTATAAGTGTAAGACTTTTGAGAAGGATAATTATGGAGAGTATTAATGATATATCTTCCTGTTTTTATTTTCTCCTTGTAGATTAAAAAAAATTGCAAGTTGCTATCTGGTCATCACAAATAAGCAAATCTAAAAAAAGGTTGTTACTGGCTTCCAGTTCTAGAGCGAATTTGATTCTCTTATGGCCCGAGTTAATTTTTTGAAGTAAAGCACATAGCGCAATCATTTATTATGGTTGAGCTATGTCTACCTGCTGCTACATTTATAGAGACTACTCAATTCCAAATTAGCCCAGTAAATAAGCTTTTATCTTAAATCCATACTTATGATTAAGAAACAAAATCTACATTCATTTCAATATGCTAGGTCCCCTAGACCCTTGTTCTTCAACCTGTGGTCTGCGGACCAGCACCAGTCTGCAGAAATGTCCTGGCAGTCTGCCAAAAATTTCTTCTTCTCTCAGAAACAACACTCTGGCCACGTATATCAAATTTTCTAACCTCTAAGCAGCATCAAATGTCGCACTAGCTAAAAATTGTAATTTTATAATATTTGATTTAATAAATAAATACTATCTACATTAGTTTACATTTCTATCTTAGCCATCAACCAGTCTGCTAAATATTTCTCCTATTTTCCCCGGTCCGCAGATGTAAAAAGGTTGAAGAACGCTGCCCTAGACTACATGATCTCCCCAATGTCCATAAAAAAATTTAAAAAAAAATGTGCAGCTTAGACCAGTCTGAATTCTCTAGACAAGAAAATCGAACATCTGCCTATAGCACTTTTTACCTTTACAGATAATTCTTCTTGCATGAATTCTTAGGATTTTAAAAACAAGATCTACCAGTTTTACTGCCTATTGACCTTTAATTGGCTTGGATATGGTTTCACTTTTTAAATCATTCTGTTGAGACATTAAAATGAAAATTTTTTAAATTTTTAAAAAATTTTTCATTTTAACTGGATGAAATTTTTAAAAAAAAATTTCATCCAGATTTTGGGAAACTGGTTTTAGCATCAATATGTTATTTTTCATTTCAGGTAGTGAATTCTCTAAACCCTACTTGACTGGCTAAATATTACATGGGGCATTTTGAGAAACACATCCTGCACAGCTTCGCTCCTTGTCTGTCCAACTTCGTTCTATTATGTGGATGACATGTTGCAGTTTAGAACTCTTCCTTGTCAGATGTATTTCCCAAAAAATTAATTCAAATCCATGAGAGAATCCAACTGATTGAAAGCTGACATTCCTTATCTTAAAATAAGTATAATAATAATAATAATGCTACTTTTCATCATCCTTTTCAAAAGTCTCGCACTAACAAAATTTGGTTTCTAATATATACACACAGATCATGCTTCACTAAAGCTCTTTATGCAACAGAAATTGCATATTAATTCCTTTCTTTTCTAATGGTTATACTCAGATCTATTTCTTAGATAATAAACAACTATGGCCTCCAGTCCTGTTCTTCACAAGAGGGAATTTTAGTTTCTACTCCTTACATCAAAGGTTTACTGGACTTTATCATGTTTACAAAGTATTTGCTACATTCTCCAAAAGTCAACCTTTTTTGTCTCGTCTAGAAGTATACTGGATTTCCTTGTTCTTGTGATGTATAAACAGGCCTAGGTGTTTGCAGTTATTCATCTTAAGTTTAGCTCAATTAAGCACAACATTATAGGAACAAAATAAATATTTAGATACTGATATGTCACTGGATTTGCAATCACCATCTTCGGAGAATCGGAGAACAAACAACTGCTTGTCACAACAGTGGAACTAACAAGTAGTAGTACCAGCATGAGAAAAAAAATTCATAACTAAGATATACTGAATACTGAAAAGAGCTAATATTATATTTTTGGTAGCCTCTAATGTTATGCTACATAAAAAGTTTAGAGCTCTTAAAGTTGGAACTGATCGTAATGCAGGCAGGAATTGTATTAGTCTCTCAACATCTTTTTAGGAAACTTGGTCTGTTGATCTGCCATGCCAACTTGAGTTTCCACTTATCGAATTATTGTGTTTTTGTGTGTGTGATACCATCCCCATAGTCTGCCTATGCATTTGAAGATACTCCAAGACCGAAGACAATGTATCCAAAGTACAACATTTTGATAAGTTATGTCATTTCATCAAACATTAGAGAGTGCAAAAAAACATGAGTTTTCTTTATAATTTTGAACTGCCTCCATTACTAGTTGATCTGTGTACTGAGACAAGATGTTTGCTCTGCTGATGCTGGTTGAAAATCCAGTAAAATACTACAGCTCAATAAATAAATATCTAATTTTGTTTCTGTGGCACTGTGTTTAATATCATTAAATTTACGATAATCTTACTCTTGTGGTCTTATGGACAGACAGTTGGATCTGTGAATATATGCATAAAAGAGAACCCGAATCTGGTTCCAGTTTTTATGTGAATCATGCCATAAAAAGGCTATAGATTAGAAAATTTGGAAAATCAAACCTGCTCCAGAGAACAAGTTGGAACTTCAAGCCTCAAAATAAGCAGGACGATGATGGTTTTTCTGACAACAGGTGATGAAATTCATCCCACATCAAGATATTCACAAAAACATCCATGGCTAGTGGGATTCAAATCAGCAGCCTTCTGTTGCTGGAATGGATATGCTAACCATTTGGGTAACCAAGTTTGCAAGTTGTCAGGCATTGCAAGATCTTACAGATCATGCAATATCTTTCTGACCCAGCCATTGGGAAAAGACTAAAGTGCACTATAAACATCCCTTTTTTTTAAAATATATATTAGAAAGAATATATCAAGTAATGAAGCTTTGATGCAACTTAATTTAAATATTTATTACCAACTCAAACTTTTTCAATTCTAAGTAATTCCACTGAAGTGGCTGTTCTTTTGACCAGGCTATATAATTTGAGTCTAAGAATAGGAAGGATCCCATAGGAGTGGAAGGAATGTATGTAAATCCCATTGCACAGAAGTGGTGCAAAGATTGATGTGACTAACAATCCTATCAGATATCTCTAGATCGGTGGGGAAAATTTGTTAACTTGCGTACAGAAATGGGTTGACAGATAATCTATACTTTGCAATAAACAATATGGATTTACTAAGGGAAGGTCACGCTTGAGAAACTTGCTCACATTTCATAATAATGTTACCATCGAGTTAGACAAGGAAATGGATATACCATAATACATCTAGACTTGGCTAACATTTCTGACATGATACAGAATGGAAGACTGTTGCATAAATTGGAGTATATGGGATTAGATTATAAATTACTAGTGTGGATTACAGGATAACTCAATGACATATCAAAAAGTGGTATATGGGAGGGGGGGGGGATTAGTCTGCAAGATTTAAGGAATCTGTCCTCAGTTCACTGTGATTCAAACTTTACATTAATGACATTGAGATGCATTTGACAGGTGAATGGAATGGACTACATCTGGAAGTGGTGAATGCAAGTAGCATGGATGAATTCAAGAGAAGGACAGTTGGTGAAATGTGACCTCCCTTAATGAGCCCCTGACTCCCTGGAAGTCTCTTTTAATAACAATATCCCTTAACACCATATTTATTCTGTTACAACCAAATTTACTCTCTGCTTTGGACTAATGGCATTATAGAGACAGAGTTCTCCATGTTGTAACATTTCATGTAATGTGCTTTTTTTCCCCTGCCTTTCTGTAGTTATTAAAATGTGCTGGTTATGCTTTGCATATTTTGTAACAGAAACTAACTCAATTCTGAATTTATCTCTTAGGTTATTTTATTTTTTTTTTATACTGACTGAAGTATAACCTAGAGAGACAATTTAGTTAACATGTGTAACAAAATACCACAAAAAGGGCAACCTAAATCGAGCCATAAAAACTCCCAAAACTTGAAAACTGTGTGTGTGCACCATTATGTAAAGTAATAATACAAATTGAATATAAAATATAAATAATCATGTCATTAATTTTCTTTCCAATTTCACCATTTTTTTGTTTACATAATCAATTCTGCTATCCATTGTGCAAAAAAAGAAAAAGAAAATTAATGAGCAAGAATAAATGTTTACATTGTTCACAATATGATGCAATACTATTAATGACAACCAACACTGCTGAAATAGCTTTGTATGAGAATATTCAGTAAAAAATGTTTCATATGAAACTGAGAAAATGAATGGACGTCTAACTTTTTATGATCAAGGCAGAAGAGCATTTCAAAAACTAAAACTTTTGTGATATATATGATAAGGAGGAGTGAGTTTGTGCTTTACTATTTGCCATTCTTAGTCAACATGAAATAAGACTGTTTAAGTCCTATTTAAAACTTGATATTATAAAAATCTTATTATGTGTATGCTCAAAGAAAAATGTTTACTTGGGTTTCAAATTTATCACAATAGTCAAATGATGTTTATTTATTTATTATTTAATTTTTGTCTTTAAATCAGCATAAATTCTTGCATAATCTGATACGCAGAATCGCTTACTGCATTACTTGTATTTCAGATTTTCTTTGAAAGATGCTCCACATTTCAGACTGCTATAAACATAGAAAATGAAAATTTTCATAATTATAAAAATAGCTTAATTCTAACAAATCTATGTTTTTAATAGTATTAGTCACGATTGTTACCATCCCCAAACATAGCACAAAATTAGAGAATAAAATGCAATTAATCAAAAATGCCCATTTTCCATCCCACTACACGTATGTGTGTACACATATATTACCATGCTTTTTTGTGTTCTTCCCCAAAAGGCAAATATCATTTTGAAAAAATTCACTCCCATTAAGGAACTCATAAGAGTTCCTTAATGGACAATGGGAGTATATCTTGTGTATATATCTTCACATATGTACTAGAATTATCTATGATTTAAAAAAAAAAAAAAAAATCCAAAGTGAGTAAATCCACAGTATATGATATCCATGCAATGTAGTTTGGATATATTCAAGATGGAAATGTGTAATGAGTCCATGGCTTTCATAGAATTGGAATACTTTTAAAAATCAAGAAAAAAAATTATTATAAAACAAAACAAAACAAAAAAACTATTTATTCAAACTCTTTTATTTATATGAATACACTAATCATATAAATAAAAGAGGAGAATTAATATAGGAGGTTCTAATTTCATTTCTAGTCTAATGCAAATTAAATGCTGGTAAAAATTTAGGAACTGGTAAAGAATAAATAGAGTACTACCATCAATTTAATCAACCTTCAACTGAGTATGAAATAATTTCCATTTATTTTTTTGTTGAGGAGGAAAAGAAATCTATATCAACTCTTCTACACACACACACACACACACACACACACACACACACACACACACACACACACACACAAAGTAACAATTTATAAGGCAGAACGCCAGAATAAGATGGTAACAATTACTTTAACACCTAATCCTAACTGCATAGGATTTCTTCAGGTGTAAACATACAAACTAGTAGACAAACAGTAAAGATTAACAAAGGTCATAACCACTTTATAATAACTGTAATTATAGAAGAGTGATGTTTCTTAAAATATTTCTATTAGCATGTTGTATTGTTCAGCATATTGTGCATATTAATGCATTCGCATGCATGCATTTGGCTAATGATGTCAAGGATGTCTATTCAGACAAGTTGATACTTAGGTTTATATTTAAAAGTTTAGGATTTAATACCATTTCCAAATTAGGATTTCCAAATTTTTCTTTCAGTTATGTCATAGCAACAGTGCAATAGTTTCAATTTTATGGGATAACATCAAGTGTTATCCCATAACACTTGATGTCTCGTTGCCAAAGCATCTTGTAGGTCAGCTGAAGAGAGCACATGTGATGACAAAGCTGAGGTCTCATTCTTGGACATATTCTTCAATGTTCTCAATCAATTTTTCTGTCTGTCCATAGTAAGATGACTGGCAATTGCACTATAGCCAATAAATACCCATATATTTAAGTGATCCAATCCACAAAACCTCAACATAGCACACTTAAATATTTGGATGTTTATCGACTATAGTGTGATTGTCGATTATATTACTATGGACAGATAGAAAAATCGATTGAGCAACACTGAAGAACACATCTGAGATACTGAATACCGTGGGCGTGAGGTGTCAGCTTTGTCATCACGTGCTCTCTTCAGCTGACCCACAAAGACATGTTGACAATGAGACATCAAACGTTATGAGATAAATCAGAACTATTACAACGTTGCCATGACATAACCAAGAGAAAAGTTTGGGAGTCTGTGGAAATGGCATTAAATCCTAAACGTCTAAATATAAACCCAAATATCAACTTGTCTGAATACATCCTTAACCAAACATGTGCACACAAATGTGTAAACATGCACAGCCTACTGAACAATGCAACGTACAATTAGAAATATTAAAAAAAAAAAAAAAACATCAGTCTCTTCTATAGCTACAGTGGTAGTCACATTTGGTAGTCTTTACTGTTTGTCTACTAGTGAGTATGTTTACACCAACTGAAGAAATCCTATGGAATTAGGATAAAACATCATGTTGTGAATTAAACTAAATAAAATAATACAATAATTTCAGTATATATGCACATATATATACTGAAAATGAAAGGTACAAAACAACTTAGGGCATCCTCATGCCATTATTTGTGAAAAATAGGAACGGTGCTTATAATACAACTATCATGACTGACTGCATAATGATGTACCATGAAATAAAATGGACTGTTCTTACTTTGACAAATGTTCGTTATTAACTATATACAGTGTATAAATGGTTAAAATTTAGGATTCTCTTTAAATTAATATAATTTATTTTAATTTTTATTTAAAGAATTCTTTATTAGTTAAGAAATACAGATTTACTTGCTGTTTACAAAATCTGTGGAAAAGGAAAAGACAATACAAACAATTAAGTAAGAAAAGTATACAATGGGCTGTGACACATTTTAATTGTCATGTCAAAACAAACTTTTCCAACTGTTCACTTTTCTTATGACATGTAGTTGCAGGTAGGGAAGATAAATTTACTCTGCAAGCTGAATATATAACTAGATATATTAAACATAACTTAAATAAAAGTACAGTATATAAATAAAATCTCACTACTGAATCCTTCAGAACTAATGAAAACATTTAAATGAATACACATAGTCAATCTGTACTTAAATGATTTAATGAACACTTAAATTTTAGCATTGAATAATATTAGTATTGAATGACAGCAATACCAACAGGATGATACATTATTTCATTGCATTTAAAAAAAAAGAGTAATTAATATTTACAATAGATAGATGTTAAACTGCAAAAACAAATCATATGAACTATTCTGCTTTCATTTCACCCTTAAAGAATAAATGAAATCATGTAAATTTTAAACATTATAACCTCGCCTTTCAAGGATAAAGACACAGAACTGTCTTCATGAAGTATATTAGCAGATTAGACATTCTACTAATATGCACAGCTGAGTAAAAAAAAAAATGAAATTGTTAAATTAACATCAACATCATAAAATATTCACGTCATCTCACACATAACCTATTTCGGTTTTTCTTCTGATAAGGTATTTTTCCTCCCTTTAAAAATGCTTTGCATATTTTATAGATGTTATATTAAGATATATTATACTTGAGAGAATGTTTTAGCTGATCTCCATATATTTAATTTGCATGTCACCTTTAATCTTTATAAAGCGTTGATAGCAAGATTCCTGCTATCAACTTTTATAAAGTTGATAGCAGGAATTGAACATAACACAAAAGGATTTATGAATCTATTTCTTGTTGAGAGTTCAAAAAAATATTTATCATAACTTACACTGAAATTTGTTTCAAACAAATCCTAAAATGATTTTATGTCTTGTTAATGATTTTCAAATGCTATGTAAGAAATTTTCATAGCAATACAGATTTTTCTTAGTGGAATGAAAAATGTTTACTATTTGACAAAATTGCTTTAATTTATTATTTATCTTTATTAATTTATGTAGTAATCAGGAAAAAATAAGAATAATTGCACTTTAAAAGATAACTTGCAATAAAATTTATTTTATATTAAAGCTTTTATAATGTATAGATAAAACAATTTTAAAGATTTCATATATGAAGCCAACAGATATTAGAATTTAAAAGAAATTTATTAAAACTTTAAAAGAACTGAAAATTTATGCAATAAACTACTTTAAAAATTAAAGTAGTTTATTACATAAACTACTTTGCACAAAAAAAAAACAAAACATTGCAGTGCACTGATGTTGACCATGGAAGAATGATCTACTTACATGTGGAATATCCAAAATACATCAATTGTTCATTTGGCAATCTAAGACATATTTCCTTTCAGCTGAATTTCAATGAATGTTTGGAATTTAACGGACAGTGTAATAGTACATCAGACAATTTCTGAATCTTACTTGTTTTAAAATACTTAAAATTTTGAAAGTGAAAATATACAAATAATTTTTTTTTACACATTAAGATTTTCAATATCCTTTATTTTCTATTAATATATGTAAAATGATTTTGTTCTCTATATACATATTTCATTTTATAGCACACTGAGAAAATATTTTAAACACTACACGTGAAACATACAACTGAGATTGTAATAAAAAAAATGACAAAATGCCTAATGTGGTAATGGCAAAAATCCTGGAAGACAATTTGATATTCCTTTAGTAACTTTACAAGATATTGTTTTCAATGTTTAACATATATTTAAATTATTTACTAAAATGTTTAGACCTGCTGAAATAAATAACCTAGAAAGGCATTTTAATGAACAAAGACACCATACATCAAACTGGATGGAGTGATGGCATTCTCACATAAAAAAAAAGTGTTCAAAATTCCAGTTTCCTTAGTGTCATACATGTAGTTTAAGTACTGAACTAGGTAACTCAATAACTACATGCATGTGGAATGACTAAAAAAAATATTGAAACATTAGTAACTCTTAAGAAGGCTCATCATTTAAATTCATAATCACAAATTGGCAAAAGAACCAATTGAAGACTAGTATAAAAGGTGGCACTCAATATTTGTGGTCTAACTTTCCAGAGACTGTGATTTTGGTGGTGTCCAGCTTTTGGTAACCTACAGAAGAAAATTCCTTTACTTCTGATAAATATGTAATAATAAAAGCATAATAAGTAATAATAATAAAAAAAAGTAATCTAAATTTTTTTTTTTTTTTTAATATTCTAAAAACTGAATATTAGCCTATTATTTCTTAAGAGACTATAATTCAAATATGTGATGTGTTATAATCATGATACAGTACATTTTTTTCCTCTTGTATTTTTGTGTAATCTCATGAAATATGAATTCAGCACTAATATTATGCACAGATCTTGGTTGTCACTTAACTTTAGATGACACTGAAGTTAAATGACATGTCACAGAAATCTGAGACACTTCAGTAGTTGCTATTGATATCTAAGGCATCTGATTAGATTTGGCATAAAGATCTCAACTAAGTTCCCTGCAATTGTCATATTTGTCTTAAACTTCTGTTTTGCTGATATGTGTTCCATGTAATAGCAGGTGGATCTTCACCACTATATTTCACAACTAATATTGGTGTATTGAAATGGCTCAAAGATACTACACATCAAACTGGAGGCATCCTCAGATAAAAAAAAATGAAATTAAAAAAAGTCAGTGTTCAAAATTTTATACATGCAGTTTAAGTACTAAACAAGGCAACTCAGTAACTACATGTATGTGAAATGACTAAAAAAAAATACTGAAACAATTAGTAACTGTTAACTGCAAGTCCAATTTGTACTTTCTCTGTGAACAATATATACTGCAATCTGCTTTTCTTTTATTTCATAACCTTTGCATTATAAAATGAACAAAACAAAGATATTTATCTCTGCAGCCATCAAATACTAATCTCCAAACCATTCTTCAGTGAGGAACCTGATAACCTTACCACCTTCAATACAGGTAAAACTCAACATTTCTCTCTCTCTCTCACACACTTTCAAAAGAAAAGTTACTTATCATTTCTTAACTGGCATAGAAGAGCATAATAAGTTGGTTAATAATCTGTCTCACTGGTTTATATAATCACCTGCAACTTTGTGTTTTTATTTCCTAATTTCCAAGACTGCTTTCATTGAAATTGGCATCCATATTTCTTTTTTGCACATTCATTACTTTAATCAGGCATGGGCACCCTTTCCTAGTTCGGGGGCCAAATTATCATTCTGTCTCCAAGTCAAGGGCTGGACCAAATTATTAAATAAAATAAATGAATATTAATATATTAAAACAAGTTGCTACTTCATATTTCATTTATTTATAATATAATGCTTTGGTATAAAGCTCTACATAAATTTTATAATATAATGAACAACATAACAATTTAATGTGAAGATTGGCCTTGTACTTCAACTACGAGAGTATCAATATTGATGTTAATATTACTTAAGGATAATCGCATAGAATTTTCAAGGTTTTCGTCCGTTATTGTTGTCCGAATTTTTGATTTATTGTATTTCATCCTCGAAAAAACTGTTCACACACATGTGCTGCCGAAACGACAAATGATTTTTTGTGAAAAGGTGCATAAATTCGTATATTTTTCTTCTACCAAATAAAATTTATAAAAATCCGTCAAAGCAATGTTGTTAAATTGTGATTTTAGCACTAAATCGCCTGAAGCTCAATAAGTTCCATCTGTAAGTTTTCTGGCACATTATTTACATCAGCATCCATAGGACAAGCAAATATAGCGAATGTGGAGTCTTTGTTTTTGAAGTCTGCAAACCTTGTATCAAATTGCTCTATTAGTGCCTTCAGTTCATCTCCATAACAATTATAAGGGATATTTTTATGAGTTGCTAGAGTAGGAAAATGATAACAATTTTTAGCTCTTATCTGACTTTCCAACAATCTTAGTTTATTACAAAAAGCTTTGACATGTCCATGTAGTTCATGAACCAATTGTCCTTGTTTTTGCAATTTAAGATTCAGTTCATTTAGGTATCCAGTGACATCTACAAGGAATGCTAAATCACACACCCACTCATCATCTTTTTTGGTTAATTGTGTTTCCTTTTATGTCCATAAAATCTGCAATGTCTTGTCTCAGATCATAAAATTGTTTTAACATTTTACCTTTCCTCAACCACCTCACTTCACAATAATAAGACAGATCTTCATAATCCGAAAATAGGTCTGCCAAATACTCCTTAAATTGGCGGTGATTAAGTGCACGTGACTAAATAAAGTTAATACTGACTACTACAACTTCCATAACATATGTGAATTTAATCAATTTTGCACACAGATTTTGTTGGTGGATAATGCAGTGAAAATTTGTTAAATTTTCCAGATGGATCTGTAGTTCTATTGCTTTTTCATGAACTATTCCAATAAATCTCTTCTGTGCACCAACCATTGCAGGGCTCCATCAGTGCATATGCCAGATAGTGAACTCCATTTAAGCCCAAATCTCTCAAAGACTGTGTTGACTGTTTCAAATATAGCTTCACCGGTAGTTGTTCCTTTTAACGGCTGAAGCGCCAATAATTCTTCTGTGATGTTGAAATCCGCATCAACTCCTCGAATAAATACTGCTAGTTGTGCTGTATCGGAGGCATCGGTGCAGTCATCCAAAGCAATTGAAATTGCTTCCAATCTAGCAATCTTCTCTTTTAAACTTTTTTTGATATCATCAGCCATAATTTCTATCCGTCAGACAACAGTACATCTCGAGAAACAAATATTCTCGAAGTCTTTTTTCTTTTCAGGACATATTATACTTGCAACATCAAGCAGACATTCTTTGATAAATTCTCCTTCACCAAATGACTTAGAATGCTTAGCGATTTTTTGTGCTTAATACAAATCTGGCTTTGACAATGCTGTGGTGCTGCGTTCTTTGCTTGTTGAACATTTGCTGCTGGGTATCCAAGTTCTTCTTCAACTTCTGTATTTCATCTTTTCGTGGTTGTCCATCAATTTTTGAGTGATCCGCATGTCTCGAAGTAAAGTGTCTCTTCAAGTTGTATTCTTTGTTGACAGATATGGATTCGTAACATTTGCTGCTGGGTATCCAAGTTCTTCTTCAACTTCTGTATTTCATCTTTTCGTGGTTGTCCATCAATTTTTGAGTGATCCGCATGTCTCGAAGTAAAGTGTCTCTTCAAGTTGTATTCTTTGTTGACAGATATGGATTCATAACACAGCAAACATACAGGCAAACCTTTGTTCAGAATAAAATAATAATCCTACGTCCAGTTGTCTTGAAATTGACGATTCTCTGCATCTACTTTTCTTTTTTCGCAATAACCCCTGACATTGTCCCAAATTTATAAGCGATATTCAGAACTGTCAAACAAACTGTCTTCTACACCGCAGGCACTGAACAGAACACAACATCAATGCAGGCACCGAACAGAACATAACACCAATGCAGGCACTGAACAAAGCACAACACCAACGCAAGTACTGAACTGACATGGTGTAACACGTTCACACACACACACGCTGCTAGTCAAAGTGAGAAAGAAACCTTGGTTGGAGAAAACATGTGTTTTGCGCAAGTCATATGATGTCAGCTTAATGTGAGTTAGTAGAACACACCATGTTTTCTCCCACCATGAATCAGACAAACTTGGCTGAAATAGATTAGGGCCAGATCAAAAGAAGAAGAGGGCCGGGGTTGCCCATATGTGCTTTAAATGCAGTAGCCAGCCAGAATTTATTCATAGTCTAAAACCACAGAACAGATGCTTTCTCCTTGTTCATTATTGCAACAGTTATTCTTTATAACCCTCTACATATGCATTACCTGAAAAGTGATATCTATATTCAAATCAAATGGCATCTTCCATTCATCTACAGGGAAGCCTAAAAGTACTAGGCAATTGTCAGATAACAGAAACAATTATCATTTTATAATTTCTAATTTTGGTTACTGACTTTTGTTTGATGTTATTAATTAATAATTATTTTCTAAACATACACAATCTACCAATAATTGTCTGGACACTTTAGCAATTTACAACTGATACCAGCAGGCAAACCCTAATATTGGGTATGTCCACCTTTGACTTTGATCTCCTCCTGCACCCTTTGAGGAAGGCTTTCCACCAATGTGCAGCAGACATCAGGTAGAATTTGTCTCCATTCCTTTATCAAAGCAGCACTGAGTTAAATGTGGTACTGTGGACCTCAATCATTACTCCAATTCGTCCCACAGGTGTTCAATGGGAGGACTCAATCAGGACTCTGTGCACGTCATGGCAATTGTTTAACATCCATCTCTTCATGTCATTCCATAACAGCTGCAGCTTTGTGGCATGGGGCATTGTCGTCTTGATAATAACGTGGGTCCATTCCATAAAAACTCCAGTGTAGGCAGCACCAGATGATTCACCAAAGTTCACCAGGCTGCCTCCACACCCACATCCTACAATCAGACTGGTAACAGGTGAACCTTGATTCATCACTCCAGAGTTCCATTTTCCACTTGTACAGTTCACATGCTCCTTACACCAGGCCAGACGAGCCTCCTGGTTCGTTGTGATGTTCGGATTGTGTGCCGCTGCTCTTCCATGAAAAATCCAGTAAATGGAGTTCTTTTTGTACAGTATTAGTACTCATTGTGGTGTTACTGGTGCTGTGGAACTCACCACAGATGGTCTGTGCGAATTGTAGCTGGTTTTTGCATTCCACCCATTTTAATACCCTCCTGTCCCTGTCAGTCATTTTCAGCAGTTGCCCTGGGTGTTTACTTGCAGATACCAGAACATCTCCATTTGTTGATCACATCATCAACTGTTGATTTTGGATGCTCCAGTTGAATGGTAACGGTACACACGGACATGGCAGCAATGTGACAGCCCACGATGACAGCTCTCTCAAAGTCACTGAGTTCACGTCATGTTGCCATATTACTGTCTTCAATTGTTACGATGAAATACTGCTTACTACTATGTGTACACCGGTTTTTATGATATTAACAAACATAGAATGTTCCATAACTTCAAACACAATATACTAATGCTTCATGAAGAGGACATTTTGATGCATAAAAACTGCATCACATTCGCATTAATAGCCTGAGTGTGCATTCAAAATACACACCCCTTTGATCAGACATACAGATGGCACAGCAGGTCAAATTCTAAGCATTCCAGTGGTTTTAAAACACCAAGAAGGTGAGGAAGAGCGAGTGCTGAGATAATAGCACCTAGAAATCAGTGGCTGTTGAGTGGTTATTGTGTCAACCAATACAAATGAACGTTGTCATTTGTAATGAGTTGCTGTTGTTTTCTGAATGTCATCTGTTTTGCATGTGAACTGATGTAAACAAGTTTTTATATATAATATAGATCTTTTTAATATATAATTTCCCATAAATGTATAACTTTTTTGCCTATATTTACAATGGAAAACAGTGTTGATGATCTAATGACTGTCCCATTTTCTGCCATAACTTTTGTGGATTGTATGACTGTAGCTGAAGGCAGTGAGCCTTGTCCTCCACTTCCAAATTTACTGAGCAAGCACAAAAATGCAAAAACTGAGTATATGATACACTTCTCTATTTCACAATGCAACGCAGTAGAATGGTTAAATGGATGTGAAATGTGGTCAAGACTTTTTCATTGGCCTTGTTTATTATTCTTCAAAGAGAAAGGCATTGAGAATAAATATGGATATTCTGACCTTAATCATTTAAACAGAAGCAGTGCAAAAACAAGAGTGCTCCCAAGTTCAGTCATTTTTAAATCTTAAGATGTCTGGAAAACAAAGAATTGACACTCTACTTGACAAACAAAGAAAAATTGAAGTTACTTTCATAATGAACAGGTAAAGAAAAATAAAGACCCTTGAGAAAGATTAATTGATGCTGTATGCTATTTGGTTAAGCAAGAGCTTCCTTAGAGGTCATGATGAGTATGAAGATTCAGTTAATCTAGGAAATTATATAGAATTTTTAAATGGGCTCCATGAGTATGATCCTCTTTTAGACAGTCATTTAAAGGATTCGACTGTATTTCAAGGAACTTCTTCCACAGTTAAAAATGATATCATTAGCTCTATATCTGATGTGATTAAAGATGTTATACGGCATGGTAGTTACAGCACTTTGGTAGAATTTTATTTCTAAAATTAGCATTTATTAAGTGTCTGGATGATATCAAATATCTCAAATGCAATTCAAATTGATTTCAAGTTATATATATATCATCATAAAATTCCCTCAAGGGGTGTACAGGATATGATAGTACTACATGAAAAATTTACATCATTACTAACTTCCTATCTACAATTTTCCTCCAAATCAGTCTGTTACTTGTCAAGACTCCAACATTATCAGATCTTATATTTCTATCTTATAAGATACTTTTTACCATATCAATCCACCTATATCTTGGTCTTCCTCTAGGTCTTTTTTCCTGCTAACCTGGCAGAGAACACTTGTTTTGCTAATCTTTCATCTACTCTGTTTAAGTGACCATACCACCTGAGATTAGCTCTGCTAATGCATTCCTGGATGCAGACAATGTCAAGTTCTTCTAATGTCTTTGTTTTTAATACGATACTGCCAGTGATGGCATCTGTTCATGCCCCTAATCTTTCTCAGGACTCATATCTGCAGTCTCTAGTCTTGGGTCAAGTGTTTTATTTCTAACCCAGCTCTCAGATCCATAAGTTAAGATTGGACTACATCCGGTTTCACCAATACAGCCACTCTGGTCTTGCAGACCATGTGCGGGATACCCGTCGTAGAATACGGTGGAAGAAAGCCACGATAATACATCGTAGTAAATTCAAATACAAAAGGCTATTCGTGGAATCAGCCTCAGCCCTAAGAAACAATCCAAACCTCAACAAATTTGGTTGCATGAGACTGCCCCAAATTTGGGAAACCTATATCAGAAGACCTTCAGCCCAATTGCCCAAGAATACCAACATTGCCTGCTATGGGGCACCATCAGGACTTTCAGGAGAGAGAATAGCTTCCTGCTTCGTTCCTCATTTACTGTGTTGTTGTGCTTGCGTGCATGTGTCTTGTATTTAAGTTCCTGTGATAATGGCAACGTGATGTTGCCGAAATATTGGAAGCGTATTAAAATTTATTTTAATGTACATTCTATTGTATGTTGTAATTTCCTTAAGCTATTTAGTAAGAATGTATAACCAACATCTAAGCCTTTTCACGAGAATTACGATAATCCACAGAGATTCCATCGCACGTAAGGCCTGCCATTATGGTAAAATGAAGTTGAAGCTATCGAGACAACTGAATCGTCTTGCTTTCCTAAAAAGCTCCCGGGATAACCAGGTAATCCCAAACTGTCAAATTCAAGCACCGTTTCGTTTACCAAAAGGCTCTCCGTATTTATAACCGCACCAGCCAAGCTTTGCTCAGGGAACAAATCACTGCTACTCATCATTCCCTGATTGATGCTAACTTAGCTATCCAGGCACTCGAAGATGAGCTTTCCAGCACTTGAAACCACGAGATTTGGTCTATTTTATACGACATCTCATGCACTGCTGCAATAAAGAATTTAAAAATGTATGGGAATGACACATCCAAAAAATTTGCAAATTTAAAAAAGAACTCGAACTCCAACTAAAAAACAAGGTAGTCAACCTTTCGTCAATCAGTTTGAAACCTGATGCACTCGACGCTCTCTCACGTGGCCACAATTTCGTTATTGCGCCCATAAGAATGTTATACGGCATTTGGATTATTGTGCTGATATTCAAAAGCCAATTATTATTATTATTAGACACCTCCAGGGAGTCCAAAGACTCCCTCGAGGGAGAGTGTGCCAACAGCATCGAACGAATGGACCCCTTCCAACTACTAACCGTGCTCAAACTTACTTAACTGAGCCATTAGCAGCAGAGGCTCTACCAATCGACCAACCTTTCACACTACGTCCAAAAAGAACAGTGTTTATCCCATGCATTCCCTATGACATATGAATGTGTAGCATAAGAAACAAAGGAAACTCTAAAACTAATAACAGAATGAGTGAACATGAGAAGTGGCAGTGATATAGACATACTTACTTGACAAAACATTATGTATAAAAAAGGTACTTGAGTGATGAAATTGTCAGATTTGGAGAAGTAAGGGGGGGATGAAAAGCTACTGTCAATCAGAACATCTTGGAAAGGTTACAAGCTATTACCCCAGCAACAGACTGATAATGGCTCACCAAGATGATGATGATCATACAATCTGTTGTATATCCTGCAAAAGTGCATATCATGAATCTGACAATGATAAGGACTAACTCCTTCCTATGCCAGTTTCTGGTGAGTAGAGAGTTGCTTGTTCCTGCAAGTTGGTCTCTCCATAGCATTCCTAAGCAAACTGGAAGATTAGCCACCATTCATATTGAAGAGCATAAAAAAAAATACTGTATAGCAATCCCTCGATTAATTCACCTCTGATTAGTGTCATTTTTTTTTCTATATCCAAATTTGATTAGTGCACCTATATACATCTTAAAAATAAATGTTACAGATTTTAAAAATTTTCTATCTATGCATTTTTATGGCTAACTATTTTAAAAAATCACTCACTAGGATGAAATAATTTAGTTATCAATTTAAAGCATTTTACAAAGTTATTTTTTAATGGCATACTACACTATTTCCATGTACACTATGTTAAAAATTTACTGCCAAAATTATGTCGTCTGCTAATTACATAGTATTTAGCTGATCACATCTCATGCCTCCTTTGCAACTGTTTTCCTTACTTTTTTATTTTAAAGTATTTTCCCAACCTTTAATCATGAGTAAAAGAATTAGTCAGCAAAAAAGTGGAAGTGTGAAAATGATTCATAAAGTAATCTCACTGGAAGAAAAACTTGAAATAATAAAGGAAGATGAACAAGGCAAGTCCAGAGCAAAGATAGTACAAGAACACCAAAAAGTGAATTAACTATAAGAGCAATTTTAAGCAAAGCTGCCGAATACAAAGAGAAAGGTAAGTAAGTAAACTGCTTCTAGTTCATCATGCATGCAGACCACTCAAAATCCAAGTATTATAATGATTGAATTAGAGAGAGACTTCTTTTTACACGGATCGAAGATTGTAACCAAAAACGGATCCTGCTAAGTACTGCCCTTATTAAATCAAAAGCATTAAGTCTCTTTGCAACCTTGAAAGAAAGGGCTATCAATGATGGAAAAGAAGAATTCCATGCTAGTGCAGGATACTTTGAGTGTTTCAAAAAGAGAAATAGCCTATATAATGTTCTAATTAAAGCGAAGCTGCAAGTGCAGATAAGGAGGTGGCCATAAATTATCCACAGATTTTGAAGAAAATAGTGGAAGAAGGGGGGGGGGGGCTATTGTGACCAACAAATATTTAATGTCAGTAAAACTGCTTTTTTGGAAGCGAATGCCTTCCAAAACTTTTCTGTCCAAATCAGAGAAATCTCAGCCTGGTTATAAAGTTGCAAAATCGAATGAAATTACTGCTAGCAATATGTGAGCTGTTTGGAAGCACATTCTTCCACATTGTGCTAATGATTTTAGAGGATTTTCAAATGAATATAAGTTAATTAAATCTCATTCTGAGAAACAGTGATTCCGACCTGCTAAATTTGGATGCACAGCAGGAAGATCCTGAAGAATATTAGGAAAATTTAATCACTGACAAGCACAAAGAGATTTCACAGAAACAATTTGAAAATATTTTTTGTACAATCGAAGTTTTTAAGCAGCAATGCTTAGAGGCTGACCCCTGATGAAGAGAGAAGCAGTAAAATTTACAGAAGTAGTACAAGAGGCAACAGACCATACCATCAATTGTATGAAAAAAAGAAACAGAATGCCTGCCAAACTACGTTAGCTCAATTCTTTGTTAAGAAGTGAATAATGAATTTATATTCTGAATATATTTTTATTGCCTTTCAGCTTCATGGTTTTCCTTTAGCTAGGCCCTGAGATATATCGTAATTCTTTTATAAAAAAATTAAGAGTCAAAAAAGTAATTTGAGGAATGAATTATACTTTTACTCATAGGTTATTATATTCGATTAGTGAGTTTTCGATTAATGCGCCTGTTTTAAAGAATGCATTAGGCACATTAATCAAGATATTGCTGTACATCTATAAGAATTACTATGTTCAGTCAGGTCTAGTTGACCATGCTAGAATACAACCATGCTGCAATGCAACATAAAAATACAACCACACTGCATTGCAACAAGTTTAAAAGTGAAAGAGTTTTTTTTTTTTAGAATCTGCAGCTGCCTTCAATCACCAGCCTAATTTGAATAAACATGAATGTATTAAACTTCCTAAAATATAAGAAACATTAATCCACAGAGATCCAAAATTAGAAAGAATTCTGGTGTGTGCTGTTAAGTCTGAGTGAAACCTGAATTACAGTAATTTATGTTTCATACGGACTTAATGTGAGCCGTATGCTTTGGAAATAAATATTGATATATCAGACTTACTAAGCTCTTGTAAAATTAACCAAATGTTACTAAAATGATACTAAATCCTTCAATTTTAATCTTGTCTTATATTGTAAAATTTTATGTATTATTAAGTTGCCTAAACCTTAATGTTTTGTAAGTACTTAACAACTGCTGGAAGAGAGAGATAATCCTATTATGCGAAAATGGCCAAAGTCTATAACACGTGCAACGGAGTACAGGTATATCCTTTTGTAAGCACGCTGCCCCCCCCCTTCTCCTACACTCCGTAGATTGCGTGAGGATTCCGTGTGGGGCACTGTGTACTGGGTGACGTGAGATGATGCTAAAGATATTGGAAGGAGAAACTGATGATGTAGTATGAATGGTTAGCGTGCAGTTTAAAACGGCATGCAGCGCCGAGGGCCTTGCTCCAGTTCTCTGGTTCCCGTGCTCTCAGATGGTCTAGTAGGTTCCAGGTCTACCTATTTTCAAGTTTTTCAGGTTTGTTTTTTTCTTTTCCCCACAATTGTTTGATTTTCTGTCATTATCATTTATTTTTTAATAATTTACTAACTTGCTGGCTCTAGTGGAGACACTTTTCTCTCCACTAGATCGGGATAATTAGCCTTTAGGCTCATTTACTAACCTACTACCACTCTAAGTCGGTTGACTTAGAGTCTATTTCTTTTCTTTTTTTTTAAATGCAGAGTTAATACGAGTAAATTCGTTCAAGTCCCCCCCCCCCCCCCCCAGGATGAGAACACTTGGAATTGAAGTGCCAGGTTTGGAGGAGCCTATTGTATTGGCAAAGATCCTTAAAGAGACCATAGGAACGCAGAACATCTGCTCCTTCACCCCACATGGAGGAGGGAAATACCTCATAGTAGTTAAAGACATCGATTCGAGAGACAAACTTCTGGAGGGTTTCTCTGTACAAGGGAACCATATAACACCAGTAATGGTAGGGAGCCAAGTGAGGACGCTCAGAATAGACAGGTTCCCTATGGAGTACATCCAAGCCAGCGACGATCTGCTGGTACAAGCCTTTGCTAAGTGGGGAAAGGTGACTAACGTTAGGCAGAGCATTTCCAAGGAAGATCCCACTTGGTTCTCCGGGGAAGTAACCTTTACAATGGACATGAGGTTACCTGTGCCCAACTTAGTGAACATCGGTACAGCACGGGTCATGGTCTACTACCACGGAGTTCAGAGGCAATGCTTGCGTTGTGGCTCACTTGAACATCTGGGCAGAGAATGCCCCTGAACCAAATGCTTTAATTGTGTCAGCATAGGGCACATATCCAGCCAGTGCCCTAACCCCTGCTGCAAATGTAACAACCCCGAACACCAGGTTACCAGCTGCCCGTTATGCACATTTGCAGAAAGAACAGGGGCACCCATCAAATCACTGACACAATCCTCTACCATGACCAAAGGACAAGGTGACTTCCCACAACTCCCCAATACCACCGGGAAGAAAATCTTCAAGCAGACGGTCCTCGGAAAAATAAAGAAAGCAGTTACAACTACCATCCCCGTAGCTACTTCTGCTGCGGCAACATCAGCGGCGATGGCGGCACCGGTTACAGAAGAACAGCCGGAAACAACAAAGACGGAACCGGAAACTCCTGTCGAAGCCGTCGTCTTACCGGCAACAACACCAGCCAGTAGTTCCGAGGAAAAGACTGCTTCATCTCAAGCAAGTGACCCCTCCCCTGCAGAAGACATGCTCCTTGAAGAGGGGGAAATAACTGAAATGCCTCCCCCCCCACCAGAAACATCAAAGGTGGCAAAACGCAAAGAGGAATAGGCTCCTAAAAAGGACAAAAAATGTAAATCCAAAACAAGGAAGGCTACAGACACTTCAGAATCAGAAATGGAGCTTGATTACCATTCCCCCCCCTCAAGAGAAGATAACATCATGGAGAGAATAAAAAGATATACTGGGTCGCAATTTAACATCTTCATGTATAAGACCTCCAAAGACAAATTAACAAGCTTCAAGATAAAGAACAACAAACACACGAGTTTGAAATCCTTGCGAACTCGTGTTCGACACTTGAAGCAAGCTTGCAGGGGGCCAGATATTCCACTTCCCCCCTACGTATCGAATCACTGACTAGATTCGTTAAGCACCTGAAAATAGAAGATCTAGACCGGGCATAAAACATCCAATGATGCCACCAGCCTTTTGCATCGCCTCGCTCAACATCAGAGGCCTCCGATCACCACTCAAACAGGAGGCGGTTTGGAAATTGATGCTAGCATATAACATCAGACAATTGTTCCTGCAAGAAACCCACTTCTACCATTTCAGAGACATGCAGGAACTTAGTCAAAAGTACCCCTTAACATCCTATTGGAACTTCAGCCCAACACCATTCAGTGCCGGAGTTGGGGTACTTTTGCTAGCTCCCCTCCTAGGAGCCTTTCACATCATCCAAAGGGATGCAGAAGGAAGAATTCTCACCATAGACTGGAAGTACCGTGGCTGTACCACCCGGTTTCTCAACATCTATGCCCTGGCTCATGCACCTCTAAGATCAGCATTCTTCCAGACCCTCAACACAACTACCTCTATGGTGCCCATCACATCGTAATGATGGGTGACTTCAACTGTGTAGCAGACCCGGTCCTAGATAAAGTAGGGGGGAAACCCAACATCAGGAACATCCGGCTATAGACATTTGGAAGTTTACCTTCGGAATGCTCAGCTCACCGATGTCTGGCGACATCTGAATCCCCACAGCCGTGACTACACATGGTTCGGCCAGGGTGTTGGCACTCAGCTAGACTGAATTTACCTATCGCCATCGCTGCTTTCAAGAGTCGAGATGGTTAGGCACGTTAACATCAGTAACAACATCACGGACCATAAACTTATAGCACTCAGGTACCACCATCTAGAAAAAGTGGAAATTGGTCCAGGCCCCCGGAGGTTACCATCAGACTTCCCGTCCCTTTTCTCAGCCCAGCTTCAACATCTCTGCTCCACCTGGACGGAAGTGGGCTGAGATTGGGACACCTGGGCGCAGTTCAAATCCACCATCAAGAACAGAATGATTCAATGGGGCCAAGACGTGCCTATCTTCACAGATCTCGGCTCCGAGGTCTCTATAAAGAAAGGAGCTGGTTCATAGCCAGCCAATGCCAAGGAACACCATGTGACAACATCATCTGGGAAATTAACGGCGAAATAGATGTCGAAAAGCAAAGGCAAGCAGAGGAAAGGAACTTTAAAATAAGAACACACCTGCGCTCGGAAGACAGGCCATCAACCGCCTTTTATAACAGGTGCTTCACAAAATTCAGAGAGGAGAGAACCATCCTGTCCATCACGGAAGGCAGCAACATCTTCAACAACACTCCTGACATCCTGCAGGCCTTCCAGAGGCACTACAATGAACTATACTCAGACAACAGTGCCTCTACGGACTTCTCCTCCTGGACTATTCCAACACTCCATGCAAACATCCAAGCAGGGTTGGATTCCTCCTTCACGGCGGCCAAAATAACAACAGCCTTTAAGCAATGCCGAGCCAAGAAAGCTCCTGGTCCAGACAGACTGGGGGTAGAGTTCTATCATGAGGCATGGGACTTCATCCTCCCAGCTCTACTGGTACTTTTTAACACCTTCCTCAACACCGGGAATGTGCCTGGCAAGTTTGTGGAGTGCCATACGGTATTCATCCCCAAGGCAAATAGGGACCTATCCCTAATCAAGAACTGGCGGCCAATTAGTCTCACCAACATAGACTACAAGATCCTGGCCAGAGTCGTCAACAACAGACTCAAATGGGGATAAAATACGTTATCAACAGCACCCAAGTGTATGGCATCCCAGGCTGATCAATAGAATTCAATCTGTACCTCATTAGAGATCTGCTCCGTCTGGCATCCATTAAAAAACATCCGATGGCATTGCTTTCACTAGACTTCAACCGAGCGTTCGACAGTGTCCGACATTCGTACCTGTTTTACACCCTTAAAGAAGTTGGCATCAGCAGTGGCCTCCTTTCCATTCTTCAGGGAGGCTATAACAACAGCTCTACCCGCCTCCAAATCAATGGATATTCAACTGACCCCATTACCATCAAGAAAGGGGTCAAGCAAGGATGCCCGTTCAACACTCTTCTTTTTGCTCTGGTCCTTGAGCCTCTTCTTCAGGTAGTCAACAGCGCTCATGCCGTTAGAGGGATACCACTCCCGCTCACCACGGAGGAATCCAAGATAACAGCCTATGCAGATGACGTGGTGGGCACCCTTAAGGACAATGACTCCATTAGGAAAACCTTTTTAACATCCTTGACAGGTTCCAAATATCGGGATTAACACCCAATCCCAATAAAACACAGTTAAAGACATATGGAGTCTGGGACCAGGATAACATCCCCCTGGGCCTAGTCCCTAAGGAAGATCCCATAACCATCTTAGGGGAACCCTTTATGGCCCAGCCTGAAGTCGACGAAGACAATCTCACCAAGATCGTCGACAGTCTCAAGGATTGGAAAGTCAGACCGCTGTCACTTTCCTCCCGGGCCACAGTGATAAAAACCATTGTGTGCCCAGCGTACCAGCATGTTGTCAACATCACTGACATCTCGGAACAACAAGAGATTCGACCGTACAGGAAACCCTTAAAGTTCTCCTGGGGCAACTTATGTCCAGTGGTTGAAACCAAGATCCTTCAACTTCCAGGGAAGCGGGGGGGGATTTGGCCTCCCAGTTCTCAAAACATGATTCCTGAGTAATACCGCTTTTAATCTGAACAGGATACTGCAATCTAACCATCTTAGCAGTTATCTTGTTCGGTATTACTTGGGTTTCAAGCTTCCCCTCTTTGGTATTCCATCCCACCAAGGAGTCAAGGCGTTAATTGTTCCAGAGTATTACAACCAGCTCTGCCAGATCTTACAACAACTTAGCTCTCTGGGTATAGACATTACCAACATCCGGAGCAGCAAGAAATGGTACAACACCATCTTTGACCATCTCTACACTGAAGCTCCGGACCTGGGGGGGCCGTCAACAACAACATCCTCTTTGGCCACCTAGCAAGGAATCGTGGCTACCCGACGAGGAAAGATCTGGCCTGGAGGATAGCATACCGCAACCTTCCAGTTAATTATAACATCTGGCAGTTCCGTAACAGCAGGAACCCCTTTTGTGACTTCTGTCATGGTGTGGACAATGCGAAGCATGCTTTCTATCAATGCCCAGTCTCTCACAACATCTGGAGGAGGCTGAGTGGCATGCTCCGCAAATTCCACTCCTAACGCAGGACCAAATCATCTTCTTGCAGTTCACACCACCAACAAACAACAGGCAGAGGTTATTGATCTTTGTGATCAATGAACTCAAGTACCACATCTGGAAGGTGAGGTGCCAACAACATCAATCCTCCCAGCTGGATGGACATCTCCCGGATTGTGTTATATCGCTTCTACGGGCCAACTCGATGTTTCCTGATGGTCGAAAAAGAGACTCTGGGTGAGCAGAAATTCGAGAACATCTGGTGCTCTCTTCCTCCCCTGTGCACCTTAAGGGGGGGTGTTCAAGTTTGCACTCCTTTTGCTATAAACATCTATAATGGAGTATATCATAGCTTTGGTCCATCTATTTGAGGTTCTCATCCCAGGTCTTCCACGTAGGGTAATTTGGATGCGAACCCAGTCAGGGAAGGCCAACTCCATGCGGTCAACCCGGAATGGGTTGATCACCCAGGCGCCGATTACCCATGTGGTCTTGGTCATACAGCAGACCTGTGAGGCTAATGGTGAAAGAGTTAAACATCTTAGAGCTCTGAGTTTGTTAGATGAGAATTATTAGCTGAGGCCTATATTCTTCTTCTTCCCCCACCTCCCCATCACATTCCTTACCTCTCCAATTCCTCTACCCTTCCCCCCCCCGACTTTCCCTTCACTTGAGGGGCACTCTGATCCCTTCTTTCTATAGGCCAATGATGAGTTTCCTTCACTCTTTCAACGGTCTCATAGGTTCTGGATCTCGTGCGTCTTGCGGTTGTGCTGATGTGTGTGGAGCCTCCACATGGTATCCCCTTTGTTCGACGAGGTTTCGAGACAATGACTCGAAAGTCTACCAGTCAGCGGTCAGCCCAGCAGATGAAAAGCACAGATGCTTGCAGAGATATCCCGATGTAAAATGCAGAGAGAATACCTTAGAATATGCAGAGTGAACTTGAAATCAATGGTGAATATCCAGATGAAATTAGTGATGAGGCCAAGTAGCAACCCAGCAATTGGTAATGTACAGTTTTGCTCTCTTACAAGTGAAATTGTTTAAGAAGAATGTTTGTGAATACTAGGAAAGACTCTAGAATTTGTTTCATTATTTTATTGAGTAAAAAAAAAAAAATCAGTATAGGATATAGTGAGACAGCCTGTGGTGTCTTGTGAAATCAAGTGAAATTGTTTAAGAAGAATGTTTGTGAATACTAGGAAAGACTAGAATTTGTTTCATTATTTTATTGAGTAAAAAAAAAAAAATCAGTATAGGATATAGTGAGACAGCCTGTGGTGTCTTGTGAAATCAAGTGAAATTGTTTAAGAAGAATGTTTGTGAATACTAGGAAAGACTCTAGAATTTGTTTCATTATTTTATTGAGTAAAATTGAGAATTCTGTATAGGGTATAGTGAGACAGCCTGTGGTGTCTAGAACGTAATTCCTAAATGATAGAGATATCAGTGTTCTGTGTGAGATAATTTTGTTGACAGCATGTGGAACAAAATTGAATAAGTCTGTTATATAATGTACATAGAATTGAAGGTTAAGAGTGATATATCTAGTGTATAATTAGATGTCATGAGTGAGATTCTTTGAATGCATTCCATGAAAGAGATTGAGAAATTGTAAACTAAGTGCTCATTCATTATCTATTTTAGAATGTTTATTCAGTTTAGTACTATAAAGTGTATAATATGTCTTTTGAATTAAATGTTTTGTTTTGAGAGTAAATGCTGCCTGGCCTGAATTTTGTTCTATTGCACTTGCTCATAAAATTTACGAACCATAGCAGGAGGTAAGATAATAAATAAGCTATGACTGCAGAAAAGAGAATTATAGTTTTATAAGATTGAATGTTAACTGTGTTCTGGTTCCTTGTCATACAAGCTTTGTTAATCTAGGATTTGGGGTGGCGCAGATAAAAAATAAATTTTCTATGAATCTGAATAAGGAATTAGAACCAGTGCTGAGACAAAGGAATAGGTATCTGCCATTAGTAATTCCTTTGTCCCACAAACCAATAGCTTCACTCTTGTTAGAAATTCGGCCTGGAGATTATTTTAAGTTAAGAGAGATAAAGGTTATAACAAAGAAAAATATAGATGAAGAAATTATAAACTGACTAAAAGGGAATTTAAAATATTGTAGAGAAAGATATTACACAGGAAAGATTTTACAATTTTACAATGGCCGATAGGATTTTGATTTAAGAAGGTTTAAGTACGAAGGAGATAAGAATAAGAATAAGTAAAGTAATAAAAGATAATAAGACGTATAAAAGGACAAGATAACAGATATAACAGTGCCCAAGAGAGCACTACCTAGCTAGCATTAATCTTTTGGCTCTGAAATTGAGATGAAATGGTGGAAGAATTAGACATCTGTTTTAATCCATTAAACCTCCAACATGAGTTCAACCTACTATTTAAGCCTTAACATATGATGGGCATGGTGAAGAAAGCAAAATCAGATTACAAAAAAGCAGTCAGCCTGTTAAAGGAAAAATAACCTTGGTCAATGTGGATGACAGGAGAGTGTCAGATGCTTTAGAAATAGCAAAGTTGTTTAGTGATCACTTTAATAAAGTATCAATCCCAGCAGCTTCATTAGCTGACAGGATGTTGAGGTGGAACCAATGAAAGGATAAGTTTGAGTAGATGGATTTAAACAGAGGAGTGAGTGAGATTGGTTTGGATATCTGCAAAAGAATTAGCAGTGCATCTTGGTTGCTCATTAGAAGTCTCAACATGAGCACAATTTCTAATGAAGAAAGATACCAAAGTAATCCCATTATGCAAAAGGCAAATGCTAAGACAGAAACAACCAGTTATAGATTATCAGTATCACTGGATTGTTATTAAGGTGTAGGACAGACTAATTTCACATCTTCATCAAGAGGTGTGTACCTTGAGAGCACCCTGATCTTCTACAAAGGATATCCATTTCCCCTGGTTAAATATATAACTGGAGAATGGATATACTGCAATACTTTGGATTCTGTGAGGGAGTTTGTTAGGACGGAGTTATACAACATCAAATGGATGGAAATGCAAAATAGGCTTGACATTTTAACTGGTGAGTATGTAGAATGTACCAGTGGATGTCTGCTAAATATTTCCAAAGAGATAAGTATTTAGGTGCTTCTTGAGATGTCCTTGACTATCTTCATGAACTCATATAATAATAAAATTAATTTATTATGAGCACAGGACAAAACTTATAATAATGATAAGTATCTGATGGCTTTCTGCTCAAAATACGAAGTATTAATACCAACTTCCAACATAATGATACATATTTACAAATACAAATTTACATAAACAAGAAATAAGAAAAGTCTTTTTGTTGAAAGTTTTTCACTTGATTATATTATAAATTAAAGATACCAAGAAATTATATACTTGATTTAATCCATTATCCAAGAGTAAGCAAACAAAGTTTGCACCTGAAGTATCTTTCAGGACTGGGGCAACTGGTGGCAAAGGTGGTGTGAGTTCACATCGCTTGCCTTAGTATCCCATAATGCAAAGAATATTTCCTTGCAGACATGTATAATGCTATGCATTATGGGAAGGGTCACTATCCAGACCGATTGCAATCTTCATTGAGGTCTCATCAATGGGAGCCAGACCCAGAGGTGAGATGACAAAGATGAAGTAATGCAGAAGTCATATTTTCTTATATGAGTTGCCAAAAGGTGTCACACCTTATTATTAAAATACTCTGGATTAGAGATAGATAGTTGTTGAAAGTTTTTTTGCTTGGTTATATTATAAATTAAAGATACCAAGAAATTATATACTTGGTTTAATCCATTATCCAAGTGTAAGCAAACAAAGTAGTTTGTGCCTGAAGTATCTTTCAGGAGTGGGCAACTCGTGGCAAGGTGGTGAGAGTTCACATCACTTGCCTTAGTATCCCATCTCATCACTTGCCTTAGTACCCTATCTCTAAAGCAGCTATCCTTTTTTCTTATCTGACTTCTTTAGGTTCCAGGTCTCACATTCATAAGTCATTGTTGGTAAAACAACTGCATCCAAACTCATCTTTGTTCCCATGGAGATCCATCCTTTCAGATTTTAGAATAAGTCTCTGACTTGTTTTAGCCATTCTTAATCTTCTGACGTCTTCTGAAAAGCAATTCTTCACATTAATGGAACCCAAGGTACTCAAACTTGCTTTTCTCCATTAAGGTACACTTGTTTCAGAGCTTCCCTATTTGTATTTCCTTTGAGAACCATAATCTTTGTCTTGCTAGGATTGAGTTGAAGTCCTCTGTTATTACTGATCTTGTTAACTTTATCAAGAATTTACTCTAGTTCTTCCTTGTCATTACAGAGGAGTATGGTATCATCAGCATACCTCAGATTACTGATCAATCTACCACCTATTGTAATTCCTGTCATAAGCTTATCCAATGCTTCATGCATGATGTCCTCCACACATATATACTAAACAAGTGAGGAGAAAATAAACATCCTTGCCTCACTCCTTTACCAACCTGAAGCCAATCAGTTAATCCAACATCTGTTCTTACTGTAGCTTCTTGTTCCCTGCACAGGTTAGCTATGAACTTGATAATGTGTTCAGGAAAACCCATTCTTTCCATTACTTCCCACAGTTTCACATGCTGAACACAATCAAAAGCTTTAGAGTAGTCCAAGAAAATTTCCTAAAATTATTCCAGTAGCTATTGAAAAGACTTAAAAATGGAGTAGAAAGTCATCAGAAACTTAATATATGAAAAGGGAACTGTACTATGTGATATTCGACTAGGAATACTCAAATACAGAGGCACAGATGTTTTACAGTGGCAACATAAATCAGGTTTTCTTATGAGAAGGTCAGATTCTTGAAGATTGAGGTAAAGTTCTCATATTACTTACCTATAACAACAGAAATAAAACTGAATGTGAACATACAAAGGAATTTAGGAATGTCTGTACTGAGTGTTCTAGGTAATATTCATGAATGCATACTTGAGAAGTAGTTAAGAAAATCTGTGGAAGAAAAACTAATGGAAGAACAGGCCAAACAGAGGTGTCAGGATCATATTTTTTACTTCAAATAAGAGTCTGCATTTATTCTGTAGGTCTGGAAAAAGGAGAAAAGCTATTCAAAACCGTATGAATTATATAGTGTTAATGGAGCATTATGAAGCAAGTTAAAATCGAAGAATATACAGAAAACAGTTTAATGTGAAATGTATAGTAGTATTATATTGCATGCTATCTCTGCTGTTATTTACCACATATATAATCACATTACAAATGAAAGTGGCATTAAATCCTCCTCTTTGTCCTCGTCATTATCCCATTTCACCTGGGTCAGCTCTCCTAGTCTGTAATTACCAGAATCTGTCCTGGATCGTCAATATTTAAGTGGGCAGTTTGGAGGGGGATTTTTTTAATAAGGGTTAAACAGGGTCTTCCATGTCACCTGAGTTCAATAAATTTCCCATTATCTTCCATGTCATATGATCCACAAGGCATCTTATGACATGTCCAGACCATCTAAGCTGGTGCCTAGTCATTTTATCAGCAAGAGATCTAACTTTGAAGCTCCAACAGATATGCTAGTTAGGCACGTTGTCCTGCATGGTCCATCTAAGCATTTTCATTTCAGCAGTGTGTAGCTTTTGTTCTTGTATTTTAAGAGGACAACATTTTACACTGCTGCTTTATATATCTCCCCCTTTACTTGCACTGGCATCCTTCTGTCACATAATACTTTGGACAGCGCTCTCTATTTCATCCAGCAGGTGTTCATTCAGTGTTCCAGATCTGCACTGATAGCATAGTCCTTTGTGAGAATTGAGTCCAAATATTTGAAGCTATCACCCTCTTGAGTGAGGTACCTTGAAAGTATATGATGTTATTGTTAGGGTCACCTGAAAAATCATAGTACATGTATTCAGTTGCCAATTTGCCAATTTGGAAGCCACCATTTTCCAGAGCTGTCCTCCACTTATCTAGCATCAACTGTAAATCTTCTGGGTTATCACTCATCAGGACAATGTCATCAACATATAAAATGTCCCATGGGACAGGTTGTCAAATGTTTGCTGTTAGATAATCCATGACCAAATTAAACAGAAGAGGTCTAGTGCCAATCCCTCATATACTCCCACCTTGATTTCCAATATTTACTGGATCCTGTTGGATGTCTCACTTTGGTTATGACATTCTGGTACATATCTTTCACTTGGTTAATACAGTATTCTGGAAACCTGTGATCTCAGTGCTTGTTATATTAATTTCCATGGAACCCGATCAAAAGTGCTTTTGAGGTCAACAAATACTAGGTGCAGGATCTTTTTGTTATCTTTGTGCCTTTTTAGTAAATTTCTGATTGAGGGTATGGCATCAATTGAGGATTTTTCTCAGATGAACCCAGACTGATCTTCACTGATGTTTGTTAGTTCCAGAAACTTCTGATTAAGCATTCGCTCCAATATTTCGAATGTGTGAGAGATGAGTTTTTATGGCTCTGTAATTCTCACAGAGTCATCTATTTCCTTTATTTTAATAGAATAGTATCAGATAGCTTTTCCTACATTTGTCTGGCATTATTTCTGTGAAGATTCTGTTGAAAAGATTTGTCAGGATTATACCTACCACACACAACCTTTTCTACAATTCAGTCAAGATATCATTAGGATCTGTGGCTTTGTTGTTTGCCATTTTGTCAAGTGTTCCCTTTACTTCTAATTCTGTGATCTCCAGTATTACCTTGTAGTCTATGAAGGTCTCAAGGGACAGGTGGTCTGCCATAATATAATCAATCTGAGTACTTACATTACTACTTTTATATGTAATAAGGTAATCTGTAGGTTTCATGAAGAAGATATTAATCATTGCTAAATCATACATCAATGCAAAGCGTAGTATGTCTTCACCCTGTGGGTTTAAAAGACCCACAGCCTTGGTTGTTGTTGTGAACATTTTGGTAGGTTTCACACATCCTTTCTACATGGCTGTTGAAATCACTCCCAACATATTTTATCACATTTGCTGGTATAGACTGCAGGCAGTCATCAAGATCATTCCAGAACTACTGTTTTTCTAAGTCATCACTGCTGTCAGTCTGTGGGGCATAAGCAGAGTTCATGTTCATGTGTGATTGCTCGTTGTGTGCTAATTTAACAGTGATTATGTAATCACTTATTTGAGTAACTTCCACAATATGATCCTGAAGTTCAACACCACACCAACTCTGTTATGGTTTGCTACCTCACCATGGTAGATGAGTTCCATTTCCTATATCCATTTCCAATAGTCCTTGGTTTAGACCCCTTCCATTTCATCTCTTGAATACAGCAGATGTTGATGCATCTTCAATTTAAAATTCCACCTAATTCAGCACAGTATCTGGTCATCATGCCACATTCCAGGTTCCTATCCACATTTTTGTTATCTGTTGATGGGCATGACTGACTGTTCCGTCACTTTGGGGCAAAATACCAGGCAAGAAATATCTTATGTCTCCGTTGTTTCTATTACTTAAGGACGATAACCTAGTGTTTTTGTTTGTCCATTATATTGCACTTTTCATTAACAGGAGCTTTAGTTAACAGTTTTCGTTTTACAGATGGCTACTGACTGATGCTACAGCAGTAACTCCCACTCACTAAAATTAAGAATTGGTAATTAGTTTACAGAATTAACAACGCATATAAAGTATATTAATTAAAGATAACTTTAATAAATAACTTCTATATTTCGGCAACGTCACGTTGCCATCTTCAGAAACATAAAGATATGGTATGTGCACGCAGGCACTAACAAAAGCAAATGAGGAAGAAAGCAAGAAACTAATATTGTTCCTAAAGTCCTAATGGTGCCCTCTGGTGGGCTAATTTGGTTGCCTTGGCAGTTGGGCTGAAGTTCTCAAAATGTAAGTCTCCCAAATTTGGGGTAGTTTCATGTACCCAAATTTGTTGAGGTTAGGAACGTTTTTTAGAGCTGCTGAAGATTCCTTGAATAATCTCTCGTATTTAAACTTGCTGCGGTGTATTATTTTTGTTTTCTTTCAACGAATTCTCTGGTGGGTATCTAAGACATGGTCTGCCAGCCCAGAGCAGCTGTACTGGTGAAACCGGATGTAGTCTTTGTGTTCTGAAATCCTGATATTTGCTGTACCAGCGAAATATTAGCTTTTAAGTTAATAAATAGTTATTTTCTTATCAATTTGTGTTTGCATCAATACCATTTAAATCCAATTCAACATAAATGATGACTGTATGTAACAAATATAGTATGAAAATTAGCAATAAAAAGACAGACTAAGAAAATAGGCAGAAAATGGAAAATATTAACTGTATCCTCAATGTAGAACCTACAGAACAAGCAAAGTATTTAGGCACAATTTTTTTTGTGAAGATGGCAAAGAGCCAGTTGTATAAATTTACATGGAAAAGGAAAAATTAGCCAAAACACTAAACCAGCAGCATAATAAGACATGTTTCTA
Organism: Typopeltis vanoorti; assembly: GCF_054136105.1. Classification (NCBI taxonomy): domain Eukaryota; kingdom Metazoa; phylum Arthropoda; class Arachnida; order Uropygi; family Thelyphonidae; genus Typopeltis; species Typopeltis vanoorti. The sequence continues at coordinate 64,814,409 of NC_143551.1, forward strand.
CCAATTTCAACTTATGAATCTGAAAACTGGGTTAGAAATGAAACAGTTCATCAAGGACTAAAAACCAGATATGAAAGGTGTGAAAAAAATTAAGATATGAAAAAGGATCATAACGCTATTAGCGTTCAAGAATGTGTGAGGTAGAACTAATCTGTGGTGACATACTCAGAATGGGGAAGGATCCTGAAAAAGACAAATGTTAAATCTGACAATACTAGAGTCATGACAAATAACATACTTGGAAAACTGTCACAGCTAGAGACTCCAAATGTTTTGAAACATTGAGATACTGTGCATGATTGCAACAACCCTGGTCATATAATGAACAGTAAAGTTTGGGCTTTAGATTTTGAGTGCTGATATTTGAGTGCTGATATTTGCTGATAATCCTGATATTTGCTGTACCAGCGAAATATTAGCTTTTAAGTTAATAAATAGTTATTTTCTTATCAATTTGTGTTTGCATCAATACCATTTAAATCCAATTCAACATAAATGATGACTGTATGTAACAAATATAGTATGAAAATTAGCAATAAAAAGACAGACTAAGAAAATAGGCAGAAAATGGAAAATATTAACTGTATCCTCAATGTAGAACCTACAGAACAAGCAAAGTATTTAGGCACAATTTTTTTTGTGAAGATGGCAAAGAGCCAGTTGTATAAATTTACATGGAAAAGGAAAAATTAGCCAAAACACTAAACCAGCAGCATAATAAGACATGTTTCTACCAATTTCAACTTATGAATCTGAAAACTGGGTTAGAAATGAAACAGTTCATCAAGGACTAAAAACCAGATATGAAAGGTGTGAAAAAAATTAAGATATGAAAAAGGATCATAACGCTATTAGCGTTCAAGAATGTGTGAGGTAGAACTAATCTGTGGTGACATACTCAGAATGGGGAAGGATCCTGAAAAAGACAAATGTTAAATCTGACAATACTAGAGTCATGACAAATAACATACTTGGAAAACTGTCACAGCTAGAGACTCCAAATGTTTTGAAACATTGAGATACTGTGCATGATTGCAACAACCCTGGTCATATAATGAACAGTAAAGTTTGGGCTTTAGATTTTGAGTGCTTGACTCAAAATTTCTTTATTCAGATCTGTGAAATTTATTTGGAGTCTAGCATTCTGAGCTCTGTAAATCACTTCATGTCTACATGCACATATTATCATCAAATTCTCGATATATTTTCAATGGTATACAGGATACCATTGATGGTACTAATGGTATTCTGTACACCATTCAAAGATACAAAGAATCTTATCTCATATATGCACACACAGTGATTTCCAGAACTTTGGAGTGTTAGTGACTGCAAATGTGATGTTAGTTCTCGTTTGGCAAACATTTAAAATGACTGTATTCGCATTTTTCATAAAAATGGAGAAAAACGAGTTTCGTACAGTGATAAAACACTTTTATTTAAAGAAGCGGGCAGCCACACAGATCAAAGCGCCGAGTTAGATGCACTTCATGGGGACTCTACACCAGCATTAAATAATATTTATTTTTGGATAAATGAGTTTAAACATGGTTGGAAGTCCATTGTAGATGAAGCGTGCTCCGGATGCCCGACTGAGGTCACCACAAAGGAAATGATTGACAAAATCTATGGTATCATTATGGAAGACCGGCAAGTGGAAGTACGTGACATTGCTGAAATTGTAGGCATTTCAACTGAACAGCTGTATAATATTTACTAAAATAAAGAGCCAAAAGGCCTCGCTTTGGCGATGCAAATTTATAAAAATTAAGTGGATATTAAATCCAGTATTATTTCAAAGACAAATATAGAAACTATAAAAGTTCATATGAAATTTGACCAGAGAGCTTACGGGAATACACTCGCCGATATTTACGAGTTGCCCTAGCTGGACCCTTATAGGAGAGATGATCGCTATGCCCAAGCATCCATATATTCCCCTCCTATTGGTCCATTTTGAAAAGGTTTCGCTGGCCTGACAGCTGTTTCAAACTGGTTGCTTTTGGTCAGAGACCAGGCAGAAACCTTAAGTAAGCAAAAACTCTCATTACTAAGGAACTTGAAACATCGGAGAGGTATTTTTCATAAGCGAACTCTTGGTCGGTGCGTAAAAGTATTTACTAAAATAAAGAGCTGACAGGCTTCACTTCGGCGATGCAACCTTCGGGTGTATAATATCCTGCATAAAAAATTGTACACGAAAAAGCTGTGTGAGCGATAGGTGCCGCGATTGTTCACTTGATCAAAAATGCATGTAAAAAGACATTTCAACACAGTGTTTGGCATTGTTTAATTGCAATTCGTAGGATTTTTTGGGTCAATTCATAACTGTAGGCGAAACTTAGATTCACCACTACACACCTTAGTCCAAGCAGCAGTCAAAACAGTGGACAATGCCCAGTGAAAGAGCACCGAAAAAAAGCAAAGACCATTTTGTCAGCTGGGAAGGTGATGGCCATGTTTTTTGGGATTCCCAAGGAATTATCATGATAGACTATTTGCAAAACTGTAAGAAAATAATAGGAATCTATTATGCATCATTAGTGGACCATTTAAAATCCCATACAATCCCACACATTGGCAAAATTGCACAAAATATGTGGGAATGAGACGATACTTCTTCAAAATTCTGCCAATCGGTTCTGAATGCCAGGATTCTTCAACAGACCACAGGGTTCCAATCCCTTATATTTCTGGAATCTCAGAACCAATTGGTAGAATTTTGAAGAATTATCATCTCATTCCCACATATTTTCCTACCAACAAAATTTCCCACTTGTTGCCATCTACAAAAGACAAACTGGCACCTCTTTCATTAGCTGGTGTTTACCAGATACCATGTGAATGTAATTTAACATACTTTGGACAAACAAACCATTCTGTGGAAAAAGAGAATTGAAGGAACATCAGTATTATATCGAATACATGAAACCTCAAAAGTCTGGTCTGGCACAACATAGTATTGACACTGAACACAATATCCAGTGGGATAAAGCTCATCTTCTCCATAGATGCAAGTTTAAATACGAACGTCTTTTCAAAGAAAGTTGCAAATCCCGTTTACATCAGCCAAATTTGAATCGAAATGATTTTTTCTCTCTCCCAAAAGTTTGGGAGATTTTTATCTTATGTAACCATCAAAGAAACAGTTTAAGAATTTAATAATATTTTCTTAATATTAATTTCTAGCATGTTGCAACAATTTTTAATTGGTAATCCACTGAACTGTTTGTTCTACACTGATGATATACTGTTAATTTCAGTAAGAAATATTTGTACCTTTATTTCATTAGAGCTAATTACGGTGGTTATCGTGTAATTTATTATTCCTAATATCCTTGTTTTTAATACGATGTTACCAACTGTTCACCCCTAATCTTTCTCAGAACTCTCATATCTGTGGTCATCTGTGGTCTCTAGTCTTTTGTCAAATGTTTTATTTCTAGTCCAGCTCTGAGATCCATAAATTAAAATTGGTTTGAACAATGTCTTATATAGCTAATTTAGTGTTTTGATTAATTTCTCTCTTATTCCATATAAATTTATTCAGTTGACTTCCTACCATACCAACTTGGTTGATTCTGTTGTTTATTTCCATATTTAATTTACCATCTTAATTAAAATTTGTGACTAGGTAGCTGAAAAGTTTTACTTGTTTTATAGGTTCTCCATTCACAAAACAGTTGATATTTTCAATGTTTCTGCCAATTTTCATTGTCTTGTTATTGCTGATATTCATATCAAATTTATTAGAACAGTTATTCAGTTTAGCCAGGGAATCTTGCAGACTTTAACTGGATTTATTTAGAAGTATAACATCATCTGCATAAAGTAAAGAGCTGAGATTAACAACTCCAATTTAGATATCAGGTTTAATACCATTTCCTTCATAATGTGATCCATACAGATAATAAATAACAAAGGAGATAATGGACATCCTTGTCTGAATCCAGATTTAACATTAAACTATTTTCCTGTACTTCCTTCAATTTTAACTGCTGACTTACAACTCAAATAAAGACAAAGTATTGCTTGATATAATTCCCCATTGACACCATACAACTGTAGCATTTTGAATAGCTTTTCTCTTGGCACCTTGTCATATGAATTTTTCAGATCTACAGAACTTAAATAAGATCTCTGTTATGTTCCCATGATTTCTCCATTTGTCATAACGTGAAAATCTGATCTTGACAACCTTTATTTGGCCTGAATCTAGCTTGATATTCACCAAGTTTCTCTTCCACAATCCTTCTCAACCATTTCGAGTATACTTGCATAAATTTTACCAGGAACACTCAGTAGAGAAATACCTCTGTAATTCTCACATTCAGCTTTACTTCCCTTTTTATATATGGGTACTATGAGAGCTCTACTTCAATCATCGGAAATTCGTCCCTCTGTCCGAGCTTTCTGAACTATGCAGTGCAGCCACTGTAAGACTTTTATACCACCATATTTCAGCTTTTCTGGTCAAATATCATCTATTCCTGCTGCTTTTCCACATTTCAAGCCTTTGAAATGTGGAAAGCTTTTTCTACTTCAAGTATGGATATGTATTCCTGACTGTATGCATGGTGAGTGTTTTTTACCACTGTGCTATCACTGCTTGTTCCATTTAGCAATTTTTCGAAGTAATTACTCAAAAAATACTGAAAGATATCTTTGTCACCAGTTTTCATGTCACCTTTACCATCTCTGATTCCTTATACAGCACTCTTTGCTCCATTTCTGAGCATTTTCAACAACCTCAACAACATTTTGCCACCTGCTTGATATTTATTTTCGATGTTCTTACCAAAGTTTTCCCATGACTTTTTAGTTAGTTTTACACAGTGTTTAGCTGTCTTACATTTGTCTCTGTTTTCTCTAAGAGCACAAGCTTATTTGCCAGGAACTTTTGATAAGCTTTCTTCTTTTCCTTCACTACCTCTTTAACTTCCTGTGTCTACCATGGAGTTTTGATTTTTCTATCCTTGCACACAACCTCAACACATGCCTGTCTGGCTGAATCAATCAATATTTTTTTTCAGGCCTTGCAACTGAATCTCCAAGGTGTGGTTCCTGTTCTCAAACCCTTTCATTTTTTCTTGAATAATCTTTGTGTATTTTAGTCTACAGTTCACATCTGAGAGCTTCTCAACTTTTATTTGCTTTAAAACTTTCTTAAAAATTACATGTTCTTTTCAATACTAAATTCAATTTTATCCTGCTCAAGACTGAATGGTGATCACTTTATCTACAACATTACAACTTTATCTAGTATCTACAATAGTGAGAAAACATCACTATCAAACATCAATAACATAGTCAATGAGACTTTTCTTATTCCTTGCCTCTTCTCTTCATGTGAATTTGTGCACATTTTTATGTTGGAACATTGTGTTAGTAATAACTAATCCACGTCCTGAGCAGAAATCCAACAGGCATTTGCCATTATTAGTAACTTTGCTCTTTTATCCAAATTTTCCCTAAATATTTTTGAATGTCTGACAATCATTTCCCACTCTGCTATTTAGATCCCAACAAGGACCAATGTTTCCTTTTTCATTGTGTCAGTTACTTTATTTAGAGCCTCAAAAAAATTCCTCCACTTTTACCTTAGTAGAACCATAGGCACAAATAAGTCATTTTCCAGTTCCGCCATTGATATTTGCCCATATGACTCTAATGGATATTGCCTGCCATTTGAGAAGATTAGCCTCGTATTTACTTTTGAATACTATAGCTACTCTGAAGCTTTCAAATGTGAACTGTAGATTGAAGTACACAAACATCAGTGAAGAAAAAATGAAAGAGTTTGAAACAAGAACTAAACCTTGGAGATTTGGTGGCAAATCCTGAAGAAAACATCACCTGCTTCAGACAGAGAGGCATTTGGTGAGGTTATCTGTAAGGACAGAAAAATCAGAACTCCATTGTGGACTTGGGAAGTTAAAGAGGAATTGAAGGAAAAGAAGAAAGCATATTGTAAGTTCCTGGCAAGTAAGCCAGCTTGTGCTCTTAGAGAATACAGAGAAAAATGTAAGAAAGCCAAGCACCGTATAAAATTAGCTAAACAAAAGTCATGGGAAAACTTGGGTAAGAACATAGAAAATAAATATCAGGAACAGGCAAAATATTCTGGAGGCTATTGAAAAAGCTTAGAAGTGGAAGGAAAACGTAGAAGGAATCAGAGCTGATAAAGGTCATATGAAAATTGAAGATAAAGATATTCTAAATGTCTGGAGTAATTACTTTGGAAGACTGCTAAATGAAACAAGCAGTGCCAGCATGATTGTAGAAAACTCCCAAACAGGGATACAGTCAGGAATAAATATCCATACTTGAAGTAGAAAAAGTCATCAAAAACCTGAAATGTGGAAAAGCAGCTGGAATGATGAAATTCAGCCAAATATCAAGGTATAAAAGTTTTACTGTAGCTGCATTGTATAATTCAGAAGGCCTGGTCAGAGGGTCGAGTTCCAGATGATTGGAGCAGAGTTCTCATAAGACCATTTATAAAAAGAGAACTGAAACTGAATGTGAGAATTACATAAGTAATTTTCTAGTGAGTTTTCCTTTTAAGATTTATGCAAGTATACTTTAGAAATGACTAAGAAAAGTTGTGGAAACTAAGAAAAAGGTGAATTTAGGACAAATAGAATAAGTTTTGTAGATCTGGAAAAGACATATTTCAAGGTGCCAAGAGGAAAGCTCTTCAAAATTCTAGATATATGGTGTAAATGGGACATTACATCAAGCAATACATAGTCTCTATTTAAGTTGTAAGTCATCAGTTGGACTTGAAGGAGCCACAGGAAGACAGATAAAATCAGGTGTGCGACAGGGGTGCACATTATCTCCACTGTTATTCATCATCTCTATGGATCATGTTATTTAAGGAAAATGGCATAAAATCTGATATCAATATTGGTGATGTTAATTATAGTTCTTTACTTTCTGCAGATAATGTTATGCTTCTGAATAAATCCAGTTCAAGTCTGCAAGATTCCCTGACTAAATTGAATTGTTGTAATAATGAAATGAAAATCACAAAAGACAGAGACAAAGAAAATAGGCAGAAACATTCAAAACATCAACTGTATCCTGAATGGTGAACCTATAAAACAAGTTAAACACTTCAGCTATTTAGCCACAATTTTTATTCAAGTTGGTAAATTAAATATGGAAATAGACAACAGAATTAGCAAAGCTGATATAGTAGAAAGTCAGTTGAATACTTTACATGGAATAAGAAAGAAATTAGTTAAAATACTAAATTAGCTGTATACAAGACAGTGTTCAAACCAATTTTAACTTATGGATCTGAGAGCTGGGCTGGAGACCGGAGACTTCTGATATGAGTTTTGAGCAAGATCAGTGGAGTGAACAGATGGCATCGATAGCGTTACTGTATTAGAAATGAGGATATTAGGAAAGAACATGTTAGTATTCAGGAAAATATTAGCAGAGCTAATCTTAAATGATATGGTCATTTAAAGAAAATGGGAGAGGAAAGATTAGCAAAACAAGTGTTCTTTGCCGTGTTAGCAGGAAAAAGATCCACAGAAAGACCAAGATATAGGTGAATTAAAACAGTAAACAGTAAAAAAAAAATAGTAAGACAGAAATATAAGATCTCATAATGTTGGAGTCTTTAAAGGTAACAGGTTAATATTGAGGAAAATTGTTGATCAGAAGTTAGTAATGGTGTAACTTTTTCATATAGTGCTATAATAATTAATCTGCACATCCCCCTGAGAGTACACATCAGGAATTTGATGATGATGATGATACATAGAAGTTACATAAGATGAAATTAAATGAAGAATGATGACTATACATTAAAATTGCTTTTTTGTCGTACAAAAAAAAATTACAGTATTTCTTTTATAATACACATATGTTACCAACTGTTGAAGCACAGACACATAATTGTCAGAAAAAATTCACCAACTGACTGTGATTAGTAGTTTACAGTCAGGATTGTAGACTACTCCATTGTGAAGAGAGATTAAGAATTTGCAGACTGCAAGTGTTAGCAAACAGTTGAAAGAGACTTAAACTTCTGTAAAGGGTCATACAGGATACCAATAGATGGAATTTTTCATTTTATGGAGGATGGGAAAAGGACGAGAAGGCATCCCTTGGAAGTTGAGAATGAGTGCTGTCAAGAGGGGGGGGGGGTGAGAACAAGATTTTTTTTTCTCTCATAGAATGGTCCATAACTGGAATGGACTGCCATTAGATGTCATGTGTGTGCAAGTAGTGTGAATGAATTCAGGAATGGGTATGACAGCTGGTGCAGGTAGCAAGTGGCCTCCCTCGATGAGTCCCCAGCTCCGTGGAGGTGTCTCTTGATAAAAAGAAATCATGGTCAAAGAGTGGTTAACAAGGAGTGTTTGCTAGTGCCTGCAGTCTGCAAATTCTCAATCTCTCTCTCTTCACAATGGAGTAATCTACAATCCTGACTGTAAACTACTGATCACAGTCAGATGGTGAATTTTTTCTGACAATTATGTGTCTGTGCTTCAACAGTTGGTAACATGTGTATTATAAAATACTGTAATTTTTTTTTGTACAACAAAAAAGCAATTTTAATGTTTAATGTATAGTCATCATTCTTCATTTAATTTCATCTTATGTAACTTCTATGTATCATCATCATCAAATTCCATACTTGATGATGATACTATATAGTACTATTTGAAAAAGTTACACTATTACTAACTTTCGATTAACAAATTTTGCAGCCAACATACAGATTAACCAATTAGTTCAATATTTGTCTTAGACAAAGATTAATCCAGCATATAGCGATGCTCTGGTTCCTTGTAAAAAGCATCTACACACACAGAGAGAGAGAGAGAGAGAAAAAAGAGTCAGTAAGCTTGGACATGCCTGAGATCACTCCTCTTTTTTCCTCGATTTTGTACAGTATCGAACAGGAAAACTGGATGCATCTAGTACTGACTGATACATTGTTCTTTTTAACAGTGAGTAATTTACTCCATAGTATGAAAGTTCTAAGTGTATGAGTGATTTTTTTTTTTCATTTCCAATCATTTTGTACCAAATATAAGCATGCCAAAACCAAAAATGAGTACAAACACATGGCATTAAGCAAAGACTGTCCGATATACAATTGCTATATAGACAGCTCAAAATTCAAAACAGATTATGAAAAACAATAAAGTTAGAGGAAACAGCACTACTTTCCTGGCATGCCTTAAAATAAATTCTTCAACACTATGAAGATGTAAAAAAAAAAAAAAAAAAAAAAAAAAAAATCAGCTAACACCTTTTTATTCCCATATACGGGGAGTAGGCGAGGCCATTTAGCCCTATCTAACTTTTGGAGACTGAGTGGGCAGTTCAATCTCCACTGTAAATAACAGAATTCATGAATAGAAGAAATATAAGACTAGCGTTAATACAAGAACCTTACAACATCAACAACAAAATATGTGACTTTCCAACTAATTATAATATTTTCCAAAGAATTGGAAAGAAAAAGAGCTGCAATACTCATGGTCAACCCTGAAGTTGAGGCAATGTTAATTTCTCAACGAATGCAATGACTAGGTACTTACTGAAATTACATACAGTGAAATTAAAACTTTTGCTGTGTTGATGTATCTAGACTAAAATACAATGTAAAATTATAAAAATATAAAAATGACATAAAATACAACTTAGAAAAAATGGGCAACATCGTGGATTTTACTATCAATCATGGCCTTATTCTCAGAACAGATAGCAATGACCTTTTGGTTTTATGGTTTAACAAGTGCACAAACAATAGAGGCACAAATCTGGAAGAGTTTTCAGAATCAAATTCCCTACACTACTAAACGATGACAGTAATACCCCATCATTTGAAAATACCAGAGGAAGAGCACCTTCAAAGATCTGTCAATAGCAAATGACGCTATTTTATCCAGGATTTCTGAATGAAGATGTGAGGAAGAGGAAAGCTGTTCTGATCATCACAAAATAAGTTTCATCATCAGTAACAAAAATGTAAGTGGAATATACAAGATAAACCATTGCATAACATCAAGTACTTCACCAACAAAATCTAGACACATTTGTAAAAGCATTAAAAAGAGAATTCGCATGCCTAATCTCAGAGCATCAGTTTATTGAGATCAGCGAACAACAGCTTAGCTTAGACAAGAACTTAGCCATCTGGGCATAGCACAAGCTGATACAGATTTTCATGCTTCTGCACTTTCATCAGGGCTGAAAAAAATCCTGCAACCAAAAACCATGGTTCAAAACAAGTTACCAAAAGTACTCAAAATATGATATAAAAACACTTGCAGAAGAAATAAGCCTAAACTTGTGGGAAGAAGAATGGAAAACATCTAAAAATGGATCGACAACAAAAGAATTCTTGCAAGAATTCTTTTGTTATCAGAATCAGACTCTGGCTGAAAATACACACCATCTCTCCAGGTTTATCCAAGCTACTAATGGGACGTGGAAAATTAAGACACTACCTACACAGATTCCATATCCTGGAATCGCCATCATGCATTTGTTGTCTGCACCTTAAGCAGAATGTCAATCACTTATTTTACGACTGTCAGCTATTGAACTCCATCTGGATGCTCCTAATATAACATGCCATCAATTCTGGAGATGATTGGCCAGTATAAAAACAGATTTATCCAAAAGCATTACTCAGGATTATTTAATTTTGCTAATAAGATCACCTTCCAGTTGTTGTAATGTAACATAAATTACTGATATTGTGTGAATTATATAGTGTAAATATATCTGTATGTAAATATGGATGTAAAGGTTGGAATACGTACATACAGATGTAAAAAATATAAATATAAATTAGTACTTGGAAGCTACATGTAATATATGCATTGTATGTAATGGAGCATGTATGCAATAAATTGCCTTCTGGTAGGGTTACTATTGGGAGGAAAATGCAAACAAACACACAAATACACACACACACACACAATACGTACTTTTATTTGCACTATACTTTAAAAGCTTCTTATGCATATGTTACATAACAACTAGTGGTGTTGTGTGATCAAATGTTCACTTGTAAAAGTTTTTCTATATTAAAATCACCAATCAAGATGATATTATAGCATGATAAATTAATAAAATTAACTTTTTATAAATAACTAGTATATGTTTATTATGACAAAAGCAATCTTATCCCGTCATTTTAAGGAATCTATTGATACCATTTGCTCGCTCACTCTCTTACAAGAGCATCTAATAGAAAAGAAATATATAGAAACAGTCACTTGTAATACTTTGAACTTGAATAATTCTAAAAGTCACCCGAAAGCAATATAAGAAAGATGATAGATGGCAAACAATGTAACACGAGATTTGAAATTTCTTTATTTTATATGGTGATTGTTTTTATCTATCATTGTAAACCTGTCTTCTTTGCATTTCATAACTAATAACCTTAACAAAAATAAGACATTTAAGAAGAAACACTTGGTTTTTGTATTCATTATGACTATAAACTATGACTATAATGAAGGTGAGTTAGTCGATCTCATATGGAGGTAGCAGGGTTTTTTCTTCCGGAAACTCGAGTTTTTCATCCCGCATACAGACAAATTGGCCCTTCAGAACACACGCAATTTACAGACAGAAAAATACTAGCTGTGGTGGTAGTAGTGGCCAGTAGATGGCGGTGCTGTTGATTATTGGTAGTAGAGGTTCGGTGTACTGGTGGAGACGGAGAGTGTGTACAATAGGTGTCCTCCTGCGATGATTCTTCGGACTCCTTGGAGGTGTCACGAATAATAATAATAATAATAAACAGTTCTTTATTAAAAAAAAAAAAAATTACTGTCACAAAGTAATTTCTCAACATAAAATTAATTTTTCACTGCTTACTCTTACTTATCAAACTGTTTAAATTTGGCACTAGCAGGTTAAATTTTCCAACTAAAACTATTTTCATAAATATCCAATCAGGAACTTTTCATGTATAGCGAAGTATGACTGGTCTTCACAGAAACTAATTATGCAAATACTTCATCATGCAAAATGCCTCTTAAGAAGAACAAATGCATACACCAAATGATTTTCAAATTTTAACAGGAATATACAAGTGCCCATATGATATCATGGTAAGCTTTGACGTCACCTCTATTTACCAATATCTTCTTTTCTGACACTTTAAATTTACCAAAAAATGTCCCCCTTCCCTCAAATATAGATCAGTCATTAACCACTGGATGAAAATAGCAAAAAACTTGATGACAAGTGAAAACTAGTGTTTTGCATTATTGTATGACTTATCACTTCTGATCAGGAAGCATTATTTTCAAAGATTGCTAATAGTGTACAATAACAAGGAAAGGGAGTGGGGCATAACTGATTACTGCTATTAAATCAACAGATACCCTCCCCCACACACACACTTAACTTTCATTTCAAAAATAATAGTTTATATTATTTAATATTAAAGACTATTTATGTATTTTCTAAATATTATAAGGCTCATTACAAAAATGCTACTTTTAACTCACTTTTCTTGATGTTTGAAGTGAATGGGGAACAACAGGTGTGGGGGCTGCAGCAGAATCCAAAGGCAAAGCTGAATCTGTAATGTGTTGATGTGGCATTTCAAACCTAAAATTTGCATTTGTTATCTTCATACATTCCTCCAATGCTTTAATAAAAGTATCACAAGTGGCACTGAGTAAACTTGCTGCTTCATTCATTTTCTAAAGATGGATATATATAAAAATTAAGAATACAACATATAGATCAGCATGCAATCTCAAACTTGTCATAAGCAGCAATGATTATATATATATATATATATATATATATATATATATTAACTTTAGGTTTTCAATCCTTCATTTTTTTTTTCTTTATAATACCTACTTACTGGAAGAGAAGGATGGGTTGGACTGAATTTGGAATTTAGTACCCAAGGTAACTTAAAGGCCATGAGGTACATGTTATACTTCTTAATTACATGTGGTTTTTTTTTAATTGGTCCTGCTTTTTTTCACTTGACTGGTGATTTGTTTGTCAGCTGTTTGCTCATTATTAGTTTTAATGGAATAAGTATAGCACACAAATAATTAAACACAACCAATTCTATATTTCATCTCAGTCACTCAGACATTGTCAGGGATATAATATTTTATTATATTATTAGAATTGTAAAAACTCACAAAAATGCACAAAACTATAAGTGGAAAAAAAAAAAAAAATTTAGACTGAAAGCCTAAAGTCCTATGATTGATACCCTGTATAGGTGCTGTTGAGCAGGAAAACCAAGAATTACTTTCCAAATCTTGGGAAGTTTAACATAACCATATTTATTGTGATTTGGTTGTTTTTGAAAATCTACTGTTGATTTTAAAAAATTAAAAAAAAAAAAGTCTTTCGACTTTGTATTTGTTGTGAAGCATAGTGATTTTTCCCATTTGATTCTATACAAGGTATCCAAGACATGGCCAACTAGACCTGACTGACAATAGTTACGGCAGCAATGTATTTCTTATGTTTAGTTTTAAATATGATATCATGGTGAGCTTTGATGTCACCTCTATTTACCAATATCTTCTTTTCTGACACTTTAAATTTACCGAAAAATGTCCCGCTTCTCTCAAATATTGTTGATCTTTTCAATTTTTTCCTTCCATTATGGCTACTTCATTTGGAAAGATACCATTTATAAACAAACTGAAGATACAGCTATGGACTCTTCGTTCTCTCCAATTACTGTATGGAGCATTTTGAAAAAACAGGCTCTTACTACTCTTTCTTCTGCTACTCTTTTCTGACCTTCTATCATCCCTTCTTTAACAAAACCATGATGACGTGTTCTCTATTTGACCATATGGATAAGACACATTAGAGTCCTTCCTCCCCTTTCTCAAGGGCCTGCACTCTAGAATGCAGTTCACTATAGAAAAAGAAAATAATAATAGCCTGCCTTTTCTAGATACTCTAATCACTCATCTTCCCAAAAGAACCCTTCCCAGTTTACAGAAAACCCAACCACACAAGAAAATACATTCAAAAACTTTCCCATCGCCCCACCCCTTCTCAATAACATGAACAGAGGTTGGAAGCTATGTTCAACCTAGGCTTCTCTTACGGCTGAACTCTCATTTTTTCACCAGACCTTCTTGTCCAATGGTTACAGTGCCAAAAAAATCAACAAATTACGTGTTCCTCACATTCCACTCGTCATGCAGACTATAGTAATGCATTGCTGTTCTTTATATCTTGGGGGTACCTCAGAAAAAATAGCCAGAAATCTAAAAAAAAAAGTATAACCTCTGCGCTGAATTGAAAGCTAGCTGCCCTCATCTGCTCTCCTGTGGATCCTCATCCTTCTCTCTCTCTCTCTCTCTCTCTTTTATCCAGGTGTTTACAAAGTTCCTTGTTCTTACAACTTATCACATTATGGTCAAAACCGAAAGATCTGCTAACATGTGCCTAGAAGAACATAACACATCTGCTGACATAACTATGGTCAGTCAGGTGTAGTGTTGATCAAGTCTTGAATACCTTAACATAGAACATAGAATCAAATGGGAAAAAACTAATATGTTTCACCATAACAAATATACACTTAAATTATTTTTTTTTAGAATCAGAAGAAGATTTAAAAAAAAACAATCAAATCACAATAAATATGATTGTGTTAAACTTCCTAAGATTTGGGAAACTAATTCTTAGTCTTCCTGCCCCTCATAGGATTTTAGGCTTTCAGTCTAATTTTTCCCACTAATGGGGAAAATTAGCAATTAGTTTTGTGCATTTTTGTGTGGGTTTTTACAATTTTAATATTGGATCTCTGATGCTGTCTCAGTGACAGACGAAATATAGAATAGATTAACTTGTGTTTGTTTATCTGTGCTGTATTCATTCCATTAAACCCAATAATGAGTTTAAACCAGCAGATAAACCTAAATAGTTGGTTGTTTGGTCATGTTATTATAGACAGAGAAAAATGGAAAAATGATCAATACTAGTTTGGTGGTGGGTGTTAGTTGTTTATAGCTTAAACAACTAACACTATGATGATGTTCAGTCTTGAGCACGTGTGTATATATTTTCCATATGAAAAAAACTGTTTCTGGGAGAAGTGGCCATGCCACATCCATATGATACTAGCTGACTTATCTTTTGGTTTTATATGGACTTTATAAGTCCATATAAAGCTTATATAATTTTCAGAGATGAATCAGGATTTTTTCATCCAAAGATCACCTGAGTGAGTGACAGATTCTTGTAGTTCAGCAAAACAGCATCCATGGAAGTACTAATAGAAGAGCCATAAGACAGAATCATCAATTGGCTGAACTCCCTTCATAGCCTCTAGGAGGTTTAGGATATACACCAACTGGAATGTAAGAATGGTATTCAATGACCAGGATCTGCACAGAGCTAGACCTCAAGGGTTCACTTTAGTGAGTATGGGCATGGCAAACCAGAGGTACCTGATGTTGGACCATGCCTTACTTCATGTAATATACATCTGTTATATTATCTGTAGACTGGTCCCTTCCTTTCTTTCTTTGCTTCTTTCTCCTCTTCTTGCTCCTTCCCCCCAATGCCATTAGAGTATTCGAGGGCTAGGGGTGAATCTTTCCTATCTTGCTAAGTCATTTCGTCTTATGCAGCAACCGAAGGAGGCAAGCTAGCCTCAATAGGTGTCGGTCCCAAGCGGATAAACGGTGAGGGTTGACGTCAGGAGGATATCCGGTTGTAAAACTTCACTGCCAGCTCTAGCTATGATCTAATGAGGCAAAGAGAAAGTGATATAAGGGCTAGGGCGTACCCCTTAAGCAACGTGCAGCCATATTGCCCTACAGCTGCGAGAAGTGGACAAGGGCTACCGCATCAAAGGTGGGTGCAGTCAAAGAAGCGAGCTCAGCAGGTGGAGAGGATGTTGCGAGTTTGAACATTGAATGTTGAAAGCATGACAGGAAGGGGAAGAGAGGTGGTAAACATGATGAGGAAGTTGGACATTTTGTGTGTGCAGGAGACAAGGTGGAAGGGAGAAAAGGCGAAGGAACTGGGAGATGGATATAAATTGTTCTACTCTGGAGTGAATAAAGAGGAAAGAAATGGTGTCGGAATTGTGGTGTGTGGCAGAATGAAGGGCGAAGTACTGGAAGTGGGTAGAAGGAATGACAGGATCATGTGAATGAAATTGGGTCTTGGAGAAGAGCAAGTGGTCGTCTTAAGTGCATACACCCCACAAGTTGGCTGTACAGCAGAGGAGAAAGATGAGTTCTGGAATGTGTTAGATGAAGAAATGAGGGAACTGGAAGAAAACGAGATGGTAATTGTCGGAGGAGACTTGACCGGACACATAGGGAGACAGAATAGAGACTGTGAAAGGGTGCATGGTGGCCATGGAGTGGGAATGATGAACCAGGAAGGAAAGAGGATTGTGAACTTTGCAGTAGTGTTTGATCTGGTAATTGTGAACTCGTTTTTATACAAGAGGGAAGAACATTTGATAATATTTAGAAGTGGTAACAACAATTCACAAATTGACTACATTTTGACTAGAAGAAAACAAATTAAGGTTGTGACAAATTGTAATTCCACCAGATCAAGTGGCACAGCAACGCCGACTGCTGTGTGCAGATTTTAAAATAAGATTGAAGATAAGAACCTCTAGAAGCCATGGGATGAAGACAATTAAGTGGTTTCGCTTAAAAGAAGAGAGTGTGAGGAATCGTTTTAGGGAGAGGGTGTTAGAAAGGATTTCGGATGGACCGGAAAGTGTACAAGATTGGTGGAGACATAATTGTAAAGCAATTCTGAGCTGTGCAATCGAGGTGCTTGGTAAAACACCTGGAAAGATTAGAGAGCAGAAGGAGGGTTGGTGGTGGAATAATAATGTTCAAGAAGCAGCAGCTAAGAGGAAGGCAAAGTAGAAGCGGGATGAGTCAAGAGTGGAAGAGGACAGAGAGGGAAAGCAAGAAGCCAAGAGAGTTGTAGCACAGGCAAAGGCCATGGCATATCAAAATCTGTATGATCAATTAGAAACAAAGGAAGGACAGAGAAAAATTTACCAACTAGCAAAATGTAGAAATAAAGCAGCAAAGGACATCTTACATGTGAGGCAGATCAAAGACGTTGAAGGAAGAGTATTATGGAGGGATGTGGACATAAGAAACAGATGGATGATGAAACAGAGAAGATGGGCAGCCTTCTGAGGGGATGGTGCAGAACATCAGTAGAGTGGAAGTGAAGGAGGCCATGAAGGGGATGAAAAATCAGTGGGCCCAGACAGGATTCCAGTGGAGGCATGGAAGGCACTGGGGAAAGAGGGAATTGACCTCTGTGGGACCTGTCCATGAAAGTTTGCCAACAGGAAAATATACCCGAGGAATGAAGTGATACTCTTGTCCCCATCTACAAGGGTAAAGGGGATGCACAAGACTAAGAATTACAGAGGAATAAAGTTGATATCCCACACAATGAAAATCCTAGAAAGGGTTCTTGATGGAAGATTGAGGAAGGAGGTGGAGATTGCAAAGGAACAATTTGGCTTTGTGCCTGGTAGATCAACGACAGATGCTATCTTTGGGTTACAGCAGATGATGGAAAAGTTTCGAGAGAAACAATGGGAGCTACATCTGGTGTTTATTGATCTGGAGAAAGCATACGATAGAGTGCCAAGGCAAGAAGTCTGGAGGTGTCTGAGAGAGAAGAAGGTACCGGAGAAATATCTCAGGTTGGTGCAGGAGATGTACAGAAATGTGAAGACAAGAGTTTGGACCTGTCTGGGACAAACAAAGTTTTCAAGTAACAGTTGGCTTACATCAAGGGTCAGCATTAAGTCTGTTTCTGTTTAATATTGTGATGGAGGTGGTGACGGAGGAGGTGAGAGAAGATGCACCTTGGATAATGTTGTATGCAGATGACATCTTGCTATGTGCAGATCAAGACAAGAAGTGGCAGCTAAACTAGAAAGATGGAGGAAAGTACTGGAAGAGAGAGGTATGAGACTGAGCAGAAGTAAGACAGAGTATATGTGTTGCAAAGTGGATGGCGACCAAGAGACAGATCTGGAGCTGGAAGGAAATGTCATCAGGAAGGACTTTAGATAATTTCAACAGTGGAAGAAGATGGAGGAGCTGAGAAGGAAGTGGGATGCAGGATACAAGTGGGTTGGAAGAACTAGAAAGATATGGCCGGAGTGCTATGCAATAAGAGGGTGCCAATCAATCTGAAAGGCAAAATCTATAGGACGGCAGTGAGGCCAGCTAGGCCGTATGCTATGGAAACTGTGGCCTTGAGGAAAAATAACATCAGCAGGATGGAGATAGCAGAGATGAGAATGCTTAGGTGGATGTGCAGTGTGACCAGAAAGGATCGTCTGAGAAATGACTATGTGAGGGGGAACAGTGAAAGTTATGAACTTAGGAGCGAAGATACAGGAGGCAAGGTTGAGATAGTTTGGTAATGTGATGAGGAGGGAGGACAAATATGTGGGAAGAAAGGTCATGCAGATGGATGTGCAAGGAATGAGGAAGTGTTGGCGGCCAAAGAAAAGATGGAGGGAGCTGGTAGAAGAGGGCTCGAAGATGAAGAACTTGGATGTGGTGATAGCCCAAGACAAGAGGATGTGGAGGAGACTCATCATTAACAGAGACCCCACTTAAGTGGGACAAGCAGCAGAAGAAGATCTGTACAGAGCGCTAGCAGATGTGCAGAAGTCATGTCTCAAACAGAAAATGATAAATATTATGAAAGCGATGCATTTGTTCAAGGAAAGGTTAGAGGAATGTCATTCCAAAGTCAGTATGATCATCCAATGAAGGTATTGCTCAATAATTCACAGAACACAGTTTCTTGGCATTTACATTGTAAAAGCATACAAGATACTGTGGGTAGGTCAATACAATAGTTTCATAAACTGCTTTCTATAGGTAGGTAGATATTCTTATGGCAAAGTTCATTTATAGTTTGATGTCCAATGTTAAAAACCACTCTAGAGCCTCCTTTGACACTTCATGTATCTCCTGCAGGTTGCTGTAGAAATAGCAAAGGGGGCAGTCACTGATGATGCTTGATAGTATGTAGGATATGGGTACAGTCACAGTAAGGGCTATTTGCCATATTTCATTTATGTAGAAGGTAGCAACATCTACCTTGGTTAGCCCTCATTCTGTTGATAGTTGTCCATAGTCTTCTAAGAAGGATGAAACCAGGCTGGCAGCTGCAAGGGTTTTTCACAAGAGCCATTTGTTGGCAAGGTGAATAGTCCATTGTTGATTCCACGTTTCATGAGTTGAAGGTGCTGGGCCAGAAAAAGGCCCAAGTTATGTTGCAAAATTAATACTTGAATTCAGCCAGATTCTAGGGGGATTTATAAGGGTTGAGTGGAGAGGCAGTAAGGAGTTATTTGTAATTTTCTCCAGTTCTTTTAGTGACGCCTGTCTTCATATATTTGGTGGGCACTGATAGCCATGGATTTCAAGGTCCGACTAATTGTGTGCATATAGCTTTCTAAAAACAATATCCTTTCAATGAAAAAATACCCAAAGAAAATATTGAGTGTTTATGAATTTAACTGAGTTCACACAGTCTGCACGGTTAGCCAAGTGGTTATGCACTTCGCAACCATATGCTTGGGGAAGGAGTGTTGTGGGTTTGATTCTCGTTGCCGATGTGAGGAGCTCAAGGATCTTTCTCAGACATAGCCAATTTAGCCTGTCTTGGGCGTGGACAGCAGTGTTTTTCTCCCCAGTTTATCTGGGGTTTTTCCTCCCGCAAGCAGGCAAACCGGCCCTGTGAACACACGGATTACAGTCAGGAATACTTAAGACCCAGCCATAGGCCTGATTCATCAGCTATGTCGGTCCCGAGCCTGGATAAAGTTTGGGGGGATTGAGATGGTGCCATATTTCCCCATAAAAGGGGCCTCACGGCTGTTATATCATCATACGAATAAAATAAACCGAGTTCATAGGCCACATTGTCTCACTAACAAATACAGGTAGGTTTATGGAAAGTTTTTTTCATCTGCTTATAAATTAAAAATGCCAAGAAATTATATTTTGTGTAATCCTTTATCCTAGTGTTAACAAGTTTGCTTGGAAGTATTATCACAACTAGGCTACTGGTATATAGAGGTTATTGATTTCATATCAGTTGCAAAATATTCCACAATGCAAAGCACGCATCCTTTCGGGTGTATAATGCTATGCATTATGAGAAGAGCCATACTACCAAGACCAGCTTAGATTGTTATTGAGGTCTCATCGAGGCCAGACGCAGAAAAGATATCAAGATTGACGTAACGCAGAACGTCATATTTCTCCATATACAAGTAGTCAAAGGTGTAACATATTAAAATACTCTGGATTAGAGCTAATTGTAAAAAGTTTTTCACAAAGCATACATCAGTTCAGGTGTGTATAATGCTTTGCATTATACACACCTGAAAGGATGTATTCTTAGTGTATAATGCAAACCATTATACACTAAGAATATATGTGCTTTGCATTATGGGATACTAAGGCAATTAATGTACAGTCAGCTTCTATAGTTGGGAAGATATTTCACAGCAAACTTTGTTTCCTTACACTTAGATAAAGGATTAAACAAGAATATAATTTCTTGGGATTTTTAATTTAATAGTGGATTTTTTAAGAAAAAAATTAAATAACTTCCACACACATCTCTAAATTTTTATTCTTAGTTATTACCAGTAATAATAATATAAATCAAGAATAGAACTCTCAGTGAATTATATTTAAAATACAGAACTTAATCTTAGTCTTTCTTTTTTCTAAGAGACATTTTTACAAAGAAAATCGGCTACAGAATTTTCTTTTTAATCTGATTCACACACAAAAGGTCATCACTAGACCTATAGCACATTAGTGTTATGTGTGGGGCAAGAGGAATCTGTTCACATTTTGTTTGAACAGTTGAAAGTTATAATTAGGGAAGGCAGAGTGGGAGAGACTGTTCCAAAAAGAACAGAAGTAGAGTTTCAAGATGGACTGTAAAAGGATGTTGGTTAGAAGTGGCTCTTGTTCTAATGATTTGAGAAGAGTAGAGGAATAATAGTGGCCAATTTGGGAGAGAATGATGTATGCACGTAAACACAAGAAAGATATTTAATTAACCATATTTTATTTACGTGCATATATCATTCGGTCTTATGTCACAAGTATCTTTAAAACAACAAATCTGGGAGAGCACTGTTCCATGAAAGTATTTGTAAGATATTCTGAGAAGAAATGAAGTGCATATATGAGAGAGGAATCATTATTAGCCAGAATGCCCTATTCTGGATAGAATCAAGCAATCTTAGAGCAATTCTGGTGCATCACCACAAATATGGGACAATATTCCATGGTTAGGTGGATTTGGAATTTGTAAAGTAGTGTCTCTGGTGTAAGTTGCACCACGAAAAATCGAAGGTGCAGCCAGTGGTGAGCTATGGAAATTTTAACAAAGGGTTTGCATCGTCACGCAAAAAAAAAAAAAAAAAAAAAGCCATATTTCACACAAAAACTATTATTAATACAGCTTGTGTATAAATTCCAATCAAAAAGTATGAGAGGACAATCGACCTCTAAAGGCTATCGTTTTTTAACAAATATTTCATGATCTAAACATGAAATATTGCACACAATCAACTGTTTAATTTATCTTACATAAGAAAAACATTTTTAAACTATAAAAATATAATAAGAATGAAATCTAAGTTAAGGGGATAATAAAACCTGTATTATTTTATTTTACAGTCGGGTACAAAACTCGGAGATCGAAATCCATCGAAATCTAAGAGTTTCAAGCCGAAGAACTATCATCGAGTCCAAGCATAAGTCATCACTCCAAGTTTCACACCTGGCTGTAAAATAAAATAATACGGGATTTATTATCCCCTTAACTTAATTTATGTCGCCGGAAAAATAGCCTTTTGGCTCTTTATCATAAGAATGAAATCTTTTATAATCTTCTATAAAACATTTGATTGGCTACTGGTTTTACCATACGATTGGCTACCAGAAGAGTAAAGATAGCGCATGCGTTTATTTTATTTAAACTTGGGGATATTCGTTATAGAGGAATTGAAACAATAATTCCAAATAATCTATACACTGCCGAATAGACTAATTATTTTAGGTTACCGTATGAGTTTGTTGCTTAATATGTTTAAAAAAATTTTTTTTTTTTTTTTAAAAAAATAAAAAAGTAAACAAGAAGAACAAGGGGCTCACAAATTTGAGAAAAATTTAACGAAGGGCTCGCGCGAGCCCCTTATAGCTCACCACTGGGTGCAGGTCAATGGAAGACAAGAAATCTGATCATGTTTGGATATCTTACCATTACTGAATGTAAGGGGAAGGGATGCAAGATCTTTTTTGCAAGATATCAGACAGGAGTGAGTTTTGGTTGCATTGAAGTTTACAAGGTTGTTCTTGCTCCATTGGATACAGCTAGAAAATCAGTTCAGGTCAGTGGTCATGGTGGATCATCAGCAAAGCTATGGATAGGACTGGAAGTCTGTGAGAGCAGATAATTTATATACAAGAGAAAGACAGCGGGTGAAAGAAAAGAACCCTACACTGTTGTGGAAAGCTGAGAAGAGGAAACTGTCCATAACATGTAGTGAGCAATCATTGAGAAAGTTTGCGATCCAGTTCCATAGTGTAGAATGCAGACCATAGGATGGCAGTTTGTTAAGCTCCTGTGCCAAACCTAATAAAATGTTAGATCTGAAATAGGCGACTTCAATTTTACATGACGTCACCATTCCAGAATCTAACAATCAACAAAAAAATATATATATGTGCATACTTATCTTTTAGCACAGTGTAACTATGTTTTTTTTTGTAACATCTTGTATGATAAACTGTGAATTATGTGAATTTAAATTAATATATCTATATGTCTAGCATGAATGTAAGTCAGCAAAAAAAAAGGGGCAGATATGAGAGAAATCATTAGAGAAATATTATAAATGAAAGAATGCGTATTATTCAGCAACATAGGGCAAAGATCACCCTAATACTATAACAGCAGCATAAGTACCTGCAGGCATCACATCTGAGATGACATCACGACGCATACGTTCCCGGAAACAAGAAGTCCCGTATGTTGATCGGTGAAGTCACCTAGCCTGAGACCAATGGGGTGAGACAATAAGAGAAATTCAAACTCGGAAAGGTGGCGCTCTAAGGGAGCGTATAAAACCCACGATACGGAAGTAAATCGCCCTGTTTTTTCTTGTTCCTGCATTTCTCTTTGTGTGCTCCAAGAGTTCTTCGCAGCTCAGCTCTCATTTTGAGGGCTGACTTACAAAAAGTTCTGGCATGACACCGCAGCAGATTTCGGCAAGATCAACCATAGGCCGTCAATGAGAAGGTCATCGACGTAAAACCTTAGCAGAGAGATAGCGCCCAGCTCAGGCAAGCACGTGTAACCCACGTGGCGATAAGATCAAGACAACCAGAGTCGAAACAAAGAAGGAGGGACGGAAGAAAACCAATAAAGAATAGATAAGTACTATCATTTGTTCTAGCCCCTTTTGAGAATTGACTAACAGTGTTAAGAGAATGTATCTTAAAATTTGTAATGGAAGAAAGAGTGAAGAACTAAGATTTATGTAAATGACTATGCTTTTGAAATAAACTTTAAGAACTTTCAATTAGATAGAGATTGTCATAATTAATCCGAAAGAGATTATTTATGTGCCAAAAATGCCTAAATGTCCAACTGAGCTGTAATTAAGAATGTATTATATGTTGAGTTATTGAATTTGCTAACATTTTGAAGTCAATGCATAATGGTTTTAAGAGTGAGAGAGTGAAAGAATGGTAGAAGCTAAAATAAGATTTGATAATTATTTTAACTTGTATGGTATTATATGAGTTTAATAAATATTTTGATTCCTTACTTACATGTGTTTCTGATCATGATGACTGATCCTGACCCTTCATAAAACATCGAACCTGTGATCGTGTGTGTGTGTGTGTGTGTGTATGGGGATACCCCAATTGAAAATAGTAGGGCACGACTGCAAATAAAATAAGCCAGAGAACCCAAGGCTTCTAAGAATTCAATTAACGTTATTAGTGGCACCTGATATTCTATGATTACCCTAAAGGCTGAGTTTATCTCTAACCTTAAGGCCCAGGCTGGCGCAGATAAAAAATAAATTTTGCCTGAGTGACCAGGATAACTCATGGAATTCAGGGAACAGGTAATTTCTGGTGGCCCTTAAAAGGTTAAATTACATAAGAAAAAGGTATAAGAGAAGCGAGACATAACGTTAAGATTAATATTAATGAAGATCACTTAACAATGGCACAACCGACTTAACAAAGAGGTACATGCAATAGAATTTGATATAGCGGCTGAAGTAGGAAAGGATAAAGTTAAATATATTGCCTCGATATATCAATATCAGAGATATACGATGCAACAAATGGCGCAGCAGCCGACAGGATGTGTTTAATCAATTAAAAAGGAAGTAAATTAATCAAACACAGCGAAGTGGTGTCAGTCACATAAGAAGAAAATAAAAGAACTAAATTTTGGAAGGGAAAGTTAGGAATTTTAAAAAAATTTTGTAAGCAAAAGGATAAGTATGGCGCTAGCAACCAGCACAGAACTTAGTGACCCGGAATTTTTCAGAAGCATCAACCCCCAGCAAATTTTCCCTCAGTTTTCTGGTGAGGAGACTGACGATGTAAGGGCTTTCTTTGATTTTGTTGAACTCATAAAGATAGGAAGATGGAGTGACTTCCAGTTACTTATATTGCTTCGCAGTAAGCTAATTGAAAGAGCAAAGAGTTTCTACTACTCCTCGCCCCTTCTGAAGGAAACAATGGACTACCAAAGATTCAAATCAATCCTTATATCTCAATTTGCAAAGGCCAAGAGTATAGGACCGAATCTCTGGAAACTCCAGAAGATCATTCAGAAGGAGAAAGAATTTGTCTCAGACTACCACAACAGATTACTCAGTTTTGCGAATTCTTTGAGCGTACCTGAGGATGAAAAACGCCATTTAGAGTGGGTTGTTTTTCAGCACTTCCGAGTTGGTCTGAGAAATGAGCTAAAGGAAGCAGCATATGCAAAGGGAATTGTGGATTTAAAAAAGTGCTATGATGCCGTGAATGAAAAGGAGCAACTCGTTGGGGATATATATCCTTCTACAGTTCCGAGCCAAGTGAATGCTATAAGGAGCAGTGGTGAAGAGAATAAATGCCAGAATTCAACAAAGAAAGAGAATTGTCAGAAGTTACAAGAGAGTACTGAAAGAAATAAAAACCAAGCAGTTTGCAGTATCACTACCGATACCTGCAAACCAAGCGAAATCCGCTCCCTGATTGAAAAGGAGGTAGAGAGATTATAGCAACCTCTTATACAACAGCTTGATCAAGTGGTAAACATGTTGACAATAAATAGCTCCAATGAACAGAAACCTCTGGAGTCACGAGAGAACAAGATCAGTGACCTAATCCATGAGGAAGTTCAGAGATTACAAAAACCGCTAACAGACAGAATGGAAGAGATGATGAAAAAGTTAAGGAATTGTCAGCAAAGTGCGGGTCAGACTCTCCTTTGTCCTCAGACGGAGAGGGTAGAAGAGGCTACTATCGAGAGATTCCCCGATGCTACAAGTACAACAAGCTTGGACGTTTGGCCTGAGATTGTTTTGCAGCATCGGACTCCTCGAGACCCAGATATCAGCCCAAAGTCACGTCCCATATTTGTGCAAGACCAGTTGATAGCGAGGCAAGTCAAGATGAGGGACGATTTAAGGGAACAACAGCAACAGCAAGGATTGGCAGAAGAAATCTCAGAGCACTCCTCAATACTGGTTCTCAGGTTTCCCTGATCTCAAAAAAAAATCTTGGGAAACTGGGGGATAGTGTAAGTGGGAGGGCTATGAGGATAAGGAACCCAGTCAAGCTATTGGGCATATCTGCTACTACAACATATGCAAAAAAGGTACATAAGACTGAGACTAGAGATATTGGGGTATGGTCTACATGTCTGGCACAACTTCCTAATCCTTCCCTGGAGACTCATCATCTAATGAAGAACTGATACTGGGAGAGGATTTTTTGAGGAAGCACAGGTTCAATTGTGACTACCCCAAGGAAAGCATTAGGTTCAAAGGAAAAGAAAAGTATGCTGTAGGAAACCAGAAACCAAAAAAAATGGTGATAGGCAAGTAGCTGATACTCCCCCCCCCCACCCCCCCCCCCCCCCACCCCCCCCCCCCCCCACCCCCCCCCCCCCCCACCCCCCCCCCCCCCCACCCCCCCCCCCCCCCACCCCCCCCCCCCCCCACCCCCCCCCCCCCCCACCCCCCCCCCCCCCCACCCCCCCCCCCCCCCACCCCCCCCCCCCCCCACCCCCCCCCCCCCCCACCCCCCCCCCCCCCCACCCCCCCCCCCCCCCACCCCCCCCCCCCCCCACCCCCCCCCCCCCCCACCCCCCCCCCCCCCCACCCCCCCCCCCCCCCACCCCCCCCCCCCCCCACCCCCCCCCCCCCCCACCCCCCCCCCCCCCCACCCCCCCCCCCCCCCACCCCCCCCCCCCCCCACCCCCCCCCCCCCCCACCCCCCCCCCCCCCCACCCCCCCCCCCCCCCACCCCCCCCCCCCCCCACCCCCCCCCCCCCCCACCCCCCCCCCCCCCCACCCCCCCCCCCCCCCACCCCCCCCCCCCCCCACCCCCCCCCCAAAAATGGAGGTAGTTTCCGATATGCGAGGGTTTGTGGTATATTTTCGTGGCTATTTTGTTGTGTGTTCTGGTTAATGTTAAGTGTAAGAAATTGATGGATTTGTTCTGTTCGGTTTCTGTGGTGAATTTTAGTCTGTTGCTGTAAACGTTTAGGGATGTTTTTAAGGTGGTGATGTGTGTGGGATTACCAATGCACAGAGTATTGTCCACGTATCTGCCATAAAAGATGATGCCGGGGGGAAGGGAAGGGTGGAGTGGGAGTGATTCTATATGTGCTAGGAATAATTCCGCTAGTTGTCCACTGATGTTTTGGCCCATGGGGAGTCCGAAGATTTGAATGTACATGTTGTACGACAACAGATCTTCATAAATCGCAACTATCCTACACAACTGATTAACTATGCAAACAAGACGGCAAAAAAACCACCAAAACAACCCACGTACCAAAACGAACTTCCCAACACAAAAAATTATCAAACTACCATACACCCAAAACACATACAAAGCTTATAAAATACATCTTCAAACATACTGACTACAAATTGGTATTCACCACAAACCAAAAATTTGGCAAATCTCCTAAAATCCACCAAACCTCACACACAGAAAGAAATATTTGAACATCACAATGTAGTCTATAAATTTCCCTGCCAAAATGACTCTGATATTACCTACACAGGTTCCACCATCAGGTCTTTATGGGCAAGACTACAAGAACACTACCATGATTGTAACATCCCTATTCCAGAACATCTAAACACTAAAAAACGTAACATCAAAAAGAAAAATCGAATACAAAGCACAGGAAAAACGGAAATAGCTGTTCACGCCCTTGAACAAAAACATACCCCGTAGATCGACAAGGCCGTCATAGTAGACAGACAAGACAATGAAACAATGCTAAGAATATCGGAAACAATAGCCATAAAATGTGACGCGAACTCTATCAACGTACGCAGGCCCTACATAATCTCCGAGGTTTGGAAGCTTCACAACATAAAATTGAGGTCACAACCCCGACCAATAGGCGATAACACAAACACTTCAAAAACAGAAGCACCTACCCGACCTGACATAGCATCCACTTTCCCAATGTGTTCAGATGACGACCGAGAATAGTCGAAACGGACTGCACCCCATCAACTCCCTTTCCCCTTCCCCCCTATATAAATAATCAATCCTTTCACCTTTTCCCCACCCCTACGTAATATAATATATATGTTTTATACATATATTATGGGAAAAAAACCCGGGTTTTTCTAATTTAATTCTCCCAAATTGCCTACACCCCCACACTCAATAGTTTTTCGGACATCGCATAAAGAAGAAACGCCGCAACACCCAGAAAAAAAGTATGTGTAAATTTCTCTTCCTTATGTTACATATACATTTTGGTAAACTTACATCTACAATGCCCTAAGAATCCGTGAGTAAATAGCCAATGACATTTAAACAGGGGCACTCCTAAACTGAAGCAGGCAAAATAGCCGTAAGTATAATAGTTTATTAAGAGGAGTAACATGGGAGTTTTCCCAGAAATAATATACATAATCGTTTTTTAATTATTTTGTATAGGCAGCACCACCACTTAAAGCTTCACGGGCCACCACTGTTCTTGTTGGAGACCCAAAACAGTAGAATAGGAAATTAATAAGAAAAATACTTAAATTATTTAGAAAAATTTGGAGAAAAGATGCAAGCACTGCACTTGTTAGATTATAGCTTTGACATGAATTGATCATTACTATGTTCTAACAGAAAAACATGCAAACACATATGGGGGGAACATAAAAACAAGAAAGTCTTACCAATTTTGTATTATTCTTCACAGCAATTTTATTCATGTTTTTGTCCTTCATGCACAAATTTCTCTTACACTTGAGAAAAATAAGAATAGAAATAAGAATAACTGTGGAGTACTACATATCAACCCAGCAAAAAAAAAATGCTAGAATGGTAAGTATGTTTGTATGGCAAAAAATTGCTACATCATACTGATTATGTCATTATTACTCATAGTGATTTTTTTTTTTTTTTTTGTTAATCAATGATGCAAATATGTAAGGAATATACAGCAGGAAGTGACTACCACCTAATGTTCAGCAGAATTGTACTTGGTATTCCATGGGAGAAGAGTGAGGAACACTAAAATGTTTAAAATTGCCAAGGTCAAACTTTCGAATGTAAACTGTAGTCTTAAATATATATATATACATACATAAAATTAGAAAAAAAAAAAAAAAAAAAATCAACTCAGTGGTGCATGTAGTAAAATTGTGTTCAAAAATAAAAAACTCATGGTGGATGCTAAAGCATCCCATTATGAGAGGAAATCATATTACAACTTGGTGTCCAGTAAGTCAGCACATATTCTTAGAAAATAGAAAAGAAATAAATAAAATAATTTTTTTAAAAATAAAACAAGCTGAAGGCATAAGAAATATTTCAGAATAAATAAAGCAGATAAATATTAAGTTAAAATGTTTTGAAAGCTATTAATCAAAGCTTAGTAATGAAGGAAAACAACATAAGGAAATAGGCTATAAAAAGTGATATGAAAATGAGTAAGGATATTATGAAAGTCTGGAGTAATTATTTAAAAAAATTATTAAATGAGATAAATAATACAAAAGTGGTAGATATATTCACGAAGAATGAAAATATTCACGAGTACATATCAGTACTTGGTGTAGAAAAACAAGATATCAACAAATGGAAATGTGGACAGGCAGTTCAAGCAGATGATATTCAGTCTGAAATATAGTAGTATAAATGTTCTGCATAATTTGGGATGGACTGGTCAGGTCAAATTACTGATCACCATACCAGTTTATAAAAAAAAGGGAAATAAAACAATGTTAAATTTATAGAGGAATTTCTTACCAAGTGTTTCAGGAAAGATTTATGTAAGCTATATTTAATGAAAAGTTAAGAAAGGGATATATTGTTTAGATTACATTTGGTCATTCAAACATAACTAAATTGAAATACATATTGATCTTTAATTGACCATGATTTATAAACATCTAATACCACAAGTTTCGCCGACGGGGCTGTCCGGCTTCTTCAGGGCTTATAATGGTAAGAGGAAAAAAAAACTCAAAGTGGCTAGTACAGAGAAAATGGAGTAACACTATCGTTTAAATTAAACATTAAAACAGAACGCGTAGCATTACACGCATGGAGCGTGTTGTGTTAGTCACTGTTATGCTGTTATGAGAGCACGTTCTGTAGTTTTGAGCAAAATTAAATTCTGGCAGGTTGAGTGATCTCATTAAGGTTTTCCATATGTCAGCTATTATCATTCCCTGGTTTGTGTTAAGATTTTCTCCAGAATGGAAGACTACTAAGGCTTACTTGAAATCTCTACAACAGAAGTCTTCTCCTAGATAAGGCATGGAGCTACTATCCCAATCAATGGTATGGTTTGTAATCACGAAATGATGGGTTAGACCTAAACTGTCTGTTCTGTTGTTATTAACATCTACTATACATTTTTTTTTTTTTCGGATTTTGAGGCTTCTCAATGTCTGTCCTATATAGTTTAGACCACAAGCACATGGGATGTTGTACACTCCAGCGTGTTTGAAAAAAGGATTAATGTCTTTTGCTGATCTTAAAACGTGACAGACTGTCTTGACCGGTTTGAACACAACTCTGATGTTGAAAGATTTAGAAAGTTTGCGATCTTCTCAGACACTGTACTTGCATAAAGAATAACTAAGGATGAACTGTACTGAGTGATGGTAGGTTGTTGTTGGGGGGGGGGCTTCTATGAAGAATCTTGTTGATTAAATTCTTTGGATAGTCATTTTTTATTAATGTCTCTGATATATAAGTAATTTCATCATATAGTTCTTTTTTTCTTCTGAGATGATGTTCGTAGCTCTATTTTTGAGCATATGTATTATGCTGAGCTTCTGGGAAATATGGTGCATTGACTTGAAATGAAGATAGCATCCAGTGTGTGTTGGTTTGCAGTAGACTGTTAGTTTGATATGTCCATCTGCTAGTTTCTTGATTAGAGTATCCAAAAATGGTAGTTGATTATCTTTTCCAGTTCCAAAGTGAATTGTATTTTTTGATGGAAAGAATTAATTTTGGTTAAAAGTCCAAAGAGCTGTTTTTGTGTCCCTCCAAATTATGAAGACATTGTCTACATACCTCCACCACACTAAAGGTTTTGGGTCTAATTTTAAGAGGATGTCTGTTTCTAGCTTTTCCATGAACAGATCTGCACAGAGCAGCGAAAGGGGACTGCCCATAGTTAAGCCATTCAGTTGCTCATATATCATTTCATTCCATTTGAAATAATTAGATTTAAGGCACTGACGAAAAAGGTGAGTCATATCTTCGGGGAAAAGGTTGTCTTTAAGATCAAGATGTTTTTCAATTTTTCAATGAAATGCTTTGAATTCTTAATGTAAGTGTCCGATTTTCTGATATGTCCTTTTAGGAGGCTGGATAGGTGTTTGGACAATAAATATGTGGGAGCATTTCTTCCAACAAAGATCGGGCATAGTGGAACTCCACTTTTATGGACTTTTGGGGCTCCATACAGTCGTGGTGTCAATGGGTGTAGTGACTTCAGATTCCGTTGCAAGTCTGTGGGCCAACTAGTCATGTTCTGTAATAAGTTGTTAGTGTCCTTGTGGTTTTTCCATGTTGGGTCCGACTAATATGTGATATATTGATGGGTCTGATAGTAATTCTGCAATCTTGGCTATGGAGTTCTTAGTGTTTAAAATGACTGTGGCATTCATTACCTTTCTCTGCTTTTAAGATAGTTATTTGTTTATCCTTTTTCAAGTTTGAGAGAGCTCTTTTTTTCTTGGGATGTTATGTTTAGGTTAGGTGGCTTTGAAGTTGAAAGAATAATAACACTTTTTAATCTCAGATCATTTGCCATTGTTTCTGGAAAGGATGAGAGTACTTTCTCTATGTTACTGATGATGTCAACATTAGGAATATGATCTGGGGCAATGGCAAAATTAAATCCTTTCTTGAGTATTTCAGTTTCTGGTTGTGTTAATATATGGTCCAAAAGGTTAAAAGTCACTTTTTCATCAGGGAGGCTCGGTCCAGATTTGTAATACTTTGTAATATATAAAGGGATATATTAATTAGACATTCACAGATGCATGAATTCTATCTGACAATGAAAAATTATAAACTTACATCTAAATCTGGATGTGAAGTATCTGTAACTGCAGATCGAATTGTATGAACTTGCTGCATCAAAAGATCACAGTAAAGTCTGAGTTCGGATTTTTTGAGCTTCAGACTATCTGTCCCTTTTTCACCTGTTATATAGTAAAATTGCAATGAAAAATTAATCCATGACAAAATAGATGGAAATGACTTAATTTAAATATATGTAGGATATAACAAAAGTCTTTTCACAGGGAACTAAGAAAACAGAATTACATGATTAAAGCTTTATATTTCTCATGTGTTTTTATAGGCTAAGTGACCAGATTATTTGGTATAGCTATCTAATAATAGCATCTCTTTTTACTCCTCAGAACAGTCTCACTTATCAAGATATAAAGTTTCAATTAATCCATGACAAAATAGATGGAAATGACTTAATTTAAATATATGTAGGATATAACAAAAGTCTTTTCACAGGGAACTAAGAAAACAGAATTACATGATTAAAGCTTTATATTTCTCATGTGTTTTTATAGGCTAAGTGACCAGATTATTTGGTATAGCTGTCTAATAATAGCATCTCTTTTTACTCCTCA
The DNA here is from genome assembly GCF_054136105.1 of Typopeltis vanoorti. Classification (NCBI taxonomy): domain Eukaryota; kingdom Metazoa; phylum Arthropoda; class Arachnida; order Uropygi; family Thelyphonidae; genus Typopeltis; species Typopeltis vanoorti. The sequence continues at coordinate 64,846,858 of NC_143551.1, forward strand.
GAACAGTCTCACTTATCAAGATATAAAGTTTCAATTAATCCATGACAAAATAGATGGAAATGACTTAATTTAAATATATGTAGGATATAACAAAAGTCTTTTCACAGGGAACTAAGAAAACAGAATTACATGATTAAAGCTTTATTTTTCTCATGTGTTTTTATAGGCTAAGTGACCAGATTATTTGGTATAGCTATCTAATAATAGCATCTCTTTTTACTCCTCAGAACAGTCTCACTTATCAAGATATAAAGTTTCAATTAATCCATGACAAAATAGATGGAAATGACTTAATTTAAATATATGTAGGATATAACAAGTCTTTTCACAGGGAACTAAGAAAACAGAATTACATGAGAACAGCTTTATTTTTCTCATGTGTTTTTTATAGGCTAAGTGACCAGATTATTTGGTATAGCTATCTAATAATAGCATCTCTTTTTACTCCTCAGAACAGTCTCAATTATCAAGATATAAAGTTTCAAAAGCATTCCTGAGAATGCTTGTCGTGTGAACTACAGTAACCTGCAGATTATGACAGATTCTCTCTCTCTCTCACACACACACACAAATCTCATTTCAACTATGCTCAACTGGGTTGAGATCCAGAGACCAAGTAGGTCAATTAAATAGTCATCCTCATGTTCGTCAAACCAATCTCAATCATCTGTGCCTTGTATTATAGCACATTATCTGCTGGAAATATTTCTTATGGATAGATAAACTGCAAGCATGAACAGAAGCACCTGTTTTAAGAAAGTTCTACAGCATTCCAATGATTTCACACATCATTCCAGGTAACATCACGGGCAAGCAGTGATGTTACCTGGAATGATTGATCTATCTGAAACTAGAACTGAACTTCTGTTCCAACTAAGCTGAAGTCTTTACTGTTGCACCTTTCTATCCAATATCTACAATTAAAAATAGAAACTAGAAAAAAAAATTTATAAATTTCATAGACTGGAATCAAAAATGCAAAATGCTGAAACTGGAATGATTTATGACAAAGCAATGAATATAGTTATATTTGCTATATACCGTGCACACGATGGCCCAGTTGATATCTTTCTATCAGAGCTAAATAATGTCCTAAAAACCTTAAAATACGACAATGTCATACTAGTGGGGGGATATAAATTTGAAATTAAGTTCACTTCGGCTAAAAACTCCAATGAAAGAGTCCATGTTCAACCTGCAGGAGCATCGCACTACAGTTGACTTACTAAACTCATGGACGAACTGTAAATTCTATACCATACATTTCAGCTAAAGAGTGAGAAAAACTTAAAGGTTGTTATCTAGTGGAAACAATAACATCAGAAGAGATAGCCATTGACCTAAAATCAGAAGGCCTCAAGCCAATAAAAGTCTCACAAATGTATCAGGCAGAGAAATGTCCCATGCCTCTGGTTCTAGTGGAAATGAGCAAGGATCAGAGAGAAAAACATCTCTGCAGGGCAATGCCACCACTGCCAGAAACACGGGCACGTGCATAAGCTCTGTAGAGTCAAATACAGATGCATAAAATGCGGAGACAAACACCACTCTCATACATGTTCCAAACCACACGCTACTCCTACTAAGTGCACAAATTGTGGTGGTCTGCATCCGGTGAACTACAAAACACTGCACACTCTACCCAGCTAACCTGCTGAAGGTTAACTGGGTAGAGTGTGCAGCGAAAACCCTCTGCGGACTACAATTCACAGGTCATACGCCAAAGCATTTCCCTCGAGCACAATGGCAGAACCCGCTCCAAACAATCAAAACTTTTCTGCTATTCTAGTTGCTACCTAAGGGGAGATGATAACTTCTTTCAGTAAAACCAATCCCAACCAGAGTGATACAAACAAATTCCTGAAAAATACCCAAGTCATATTCTCAATGTTTAATGAATAACCCAACTATCTCAATTAATTCCATACAGATTGCATTCTGGAATGCTAATGGTCTCAGTTATACACAAGAATTTGCAGACCACTTTAGAATTGATATTCTCTTCATTAGTGAGACGCATCATCGGCCCTGTGACAACCCTTAACTTAGATATTATTCACTACCCAGAAATGACAGGCTTGATGTGCCAGAGGTGGTGGCACAGCCATCTTTGTCAAGAAAAACATCCGTTATAATGAAATCAAGAAGACCACTACAACAAATCTGGAAGAAACTGGTATTGAAATCCACACCAATAACGCAGGCAGCCTAAAGCTATACTCTGTTTATAACCCTACTGGCAAACCTCTCCTACCCTCTGATCTCTTTCAACTGCTCGATACTAATGAAGCAACAATCGTGGCAGGAGATCTCAACTCAAAACATCCCTTATGGAACAATAAAAGTTTCAATAATAATGGAATGATTCTTTACAACTTTGCTATGCTAAGAAACATCGCCATTGCAGGTCCAGTTGAACCAATGCACTACGGACCGCGAGGCAGACCTGGGATGGTCTGCCTCGTGGTCTGTTGGACATAGCCATTTTCAGGAACACCTCTCATCAATTCAAGCTACAGGTGATAAACGATCTTCGTTCTGACCACAACCCAGTACTACTAAGCCTAGCAGGGGACCCTGAGCTCATCTCCAATCAGACTTACACAAGCTTCACTAAACTCAAAGTCACACTCTGCACTCTTACAGGCTCCGTACCAACTATCTCCTCCTGTGAAGAAATAGATGCAGCAGTCAATGATCTAGAAAATACAATTTATGCTGGGTTGGCAGCAGCCTCCACCGTTACCACCCCAGCTCAAGCCAACCTGCTTCTGGAAGAAATTCTAAATCTAATCCATAATAAAACATTATCTCCCCAGGACCGTCAAGAGCTAAATAGGACAACCAATTTAGTTCACTATGCACTCAAAGATCACAGGAACCAACAATGGGAAAGGAAGCTGTGTACCCTAAAAGCCGAGGATAACACCCTGTGGAAATTGGCTAAAGCTCTCCACATGGATCGTTCCAACATACAGCCGATTCCCAGAGAATGAGGCATAACTTATAGAGAGCCAGCCAGACTGGCCGAGTGGTTAGTGTATCCGCTCTCCAGCCAAAGGGCTGTGGGTTCGAATCCCACCGTGGGCATGGATATTCGTGATTGTCTGTGAAAATAGTAGGGGTGGTGATCGGCAGTAGATGGCATTGGTATAGTTGCAGTCAGTTGGTGGATTGAATGGTGGAGACAGCTGTAGAGCAGGTGCCCTCCGTCGATGAGTCTTTGTACTCCCTGGTGTAAAATAATAACAATAATAATAAATTTGGACCTTTATAAGAGTAATAGTAAAACTGAAGAATATAAAAATATATTATCTACTTATAGTTTCTTGCTCACATCGATGGCAATACGAGAGAAGCGAACAACTCAGCGAGTCGCATTGATCATATATTCGTAAGAAACAGAATGGCCTATGAGGTATCCTCTGCAATCTACTTTACAAAAATAACAGATCACCATTCGATACTGTTGAAACTATCCTTATCTTATAGCGTTGAAATGAGCTGTGCAGGTAGTCATAAAAAATTTGAAATAAGCAACAATTATAATAAATTTGAGAACTACATAAAACATCATCAATTGCCACAAACTGACATATTAGACATAAATCAGCTATATGAGGAATTTATCAAAATGATTAAATATGCAAATCGCAATATCACAAAAGAGTTACTACAAAAAAGGAAGATCACACACACACACACACACTGGATAACAGATGAACTAAAAAATATGATAAGGACAAACGAGAAGCTCTATCATAAGCATAGGAAAAATCCCTACAATTTAATGTTTGAACATGACTACAAAAAGTTTCGCTAAACACTTAAAGGAAAAATAAAGCAGGTAAAGAACATTATCTTCTATCTAAATTTCTTTCTTGTAATAATGATAAAAGTAAAGAATGGAGGTTGGTTAATATGATAACAGGCAACACAAAGCACAAAATACGCGAATTCCCAGAGGGCAATGACATCATTGATGTACTTAACAAAATGAACAATCACTTTACAAACTATGGTAGTTGTGAATTCGACCCTGCAGAAAGGACAAAGTACGTGAGTCACCTTCCATGGATTAAGAACTCCATGTATCTACATGCACTAAACGAAGGTGAGATAAAGAATGTAGTAATCGGATTAAAAAATGGGAAGTGACAATATATATGTCAAAAAACTAAACATTATCATTAAACACAAATTACAGTTCTTTACAAATATTATTAATAAATCCTTTGAACACAGTAAATTTATAGAACACTTCAAGACTGCTTTAGTTGTACCTCTATTTAAAGCAGGTAACAGAAATGAAATCAAAAATTTCAGACCAATATCTATACTATCCACAATCTCAAAGGTTATTGAAATTCTAATAAAAAAAAATGCTTAAATAGCTATTTAAATACCATATCCTTTTAGCAATTAATCAATATGGATTTAGATCTGGATATAACACCAAAAATGCGATATTAGAGTTTCATAAAACTGTCTGTAGTAGAATAAATAAAAGAATGCATATGCATACAGCAGCCGTTTTTCTTGTTATATCTAAGGCATTAACTGTGTTCATCATGACCTCATGCTACTGAAGATGTCCAAATATGGTATCAGAGGAATTCAATAGCTCAACAAAAATAATAAAATATGGAGTCCTGCAAGGGTCTGTACTAGGACCCATCCTATTTTTAATTATGTTAATGATTTATGTAAATACAAACTTTTTAGCAAAAGGATATCCTTCGCTGATGACACGACATTAATATACACCGAAACAACCCTTGAAGATCTAAAATATCGGATTAATAGTGGTATGTTAAAACTAAGTAAATGGTTTAGCAATAATGGACTTGACATTAATACTGATAAAATGATATATAAGAACTTCATGTTAACAGGTAAGCTAGACCACGATATAATCATAAAATGGCATGAAAGGAAATGTAGTGACATCCTAAATTGTAACTGTAGCTTAATCAAAAAACAAATTCAGTCAAGTATTTGGGCCTCCATATCGATAGCAATATAAAGTGGAACTTCCACACCACTTTCTTAACAAATAAGTTTAGGTTCATAATTAATCATCAACAACAACCATGGGTCCAATGCCCGTAGGTGTCTGCTGCCATCTTGATATGATTCTTCCCTTGCATTCTATTTTGTGCAAGATGACTCAGTTTGTGTATAGAGTTTCTGCACCATTTGACAATATCATCGCCCCATTCTCTGTTTGGTCTTCCTCTTTTGTTCTTTCCTTCAATTATTTCAAACAGCAACGTTTTTAGTTTTCTCTCATCATTCATTCTACATATACGGCCAAATAGATGTACTTTCCTTTTGATTATTTTCAAATTAATTAATAAAATAATTAAGTATTCTATTAATTAATCATAATTAACAGAATGTATTATGTTAAAAAATTTGTAAATGCAGCATTCCTAAGATGCTTATACTATTCCTGGGTAAATTCCTCACTACAATATGGCATCAACTGTTGGGGTGGAGATTATTACAACAATCTGCTTCCATTAATAAGAATACAAAACAGAATAATTAGAGCCATAACCACTACTGACTTCGCACATTCAACCAATGATCTGTTTGTCATGCATAATATTCTACCACTACAGAAGCTCTATCTCTATGGCTGTCTATTATATATAAAAAGGAACGCTGAAAGTTTCTAAATCCTTCGAATACCTAGCAACAAGCAGCTACAATAAACTCTCAAATGAAATCAAATCTGTAACCTTATGCATTCAGAAAAAGATTGAGAGACTACCTCATGGGACTAAACAATGTTGACAATTACTTTAAACGTATAGCTTAAGGAATCATTATAATTCACACATATCATATTGAATTAAGGCACCAATATACTAACTAGTTCATTTACTTAAGAGACTAATATATTAACATGTACATCAAATCAAACTGTGTAAGGATAGCCCTGATAGATACGGTCACTAGACTCGCAGTGACTGTTTCGAACTAATTTAATTCTCTAGTAACCAGTATGGCTACAGCCCTTCGTTACACATAAATACACAAACTAACTTACTTTATCATTAAAACCAGTAACTTATTATAAACTACGAAAACTATCCGAAATGTATTTTACTCTATTTGTACATAAGGAAATTTATGAACTGTAACAAAATAAATAGCCAAAAACAAGTGTACATTGAATTGCGTTGTATAATATTGTACATTGAATTGTACAACTTGAATTGCATTGTATCATACTGTACATTGAATTGCACAACTTGAATTGTATTGTATACTACTATAATTGTACAACTTGAATTGTATTGTATAATACTGTATATTGAATTGTACAACTTGAACTGTATTGTGTAATACTGTATATTGAATTGTACAACTTGAACTGTATTGTGTAATACTGTATATTGAATTGTACAACTTGAACTGTATTGTGTAATACTGTATATTGAATTGTACAACTTGAACTGTATTGTGTAATACTGTATATTGAATTGTACAACTTGAACTGTATTGTGTAATACTGTATATTGAATTGTACAACTTGAACTGTATTGTGTAATACTGTATATTGAATTGTACAACTTGAACTGTATTGTGTAATACTGTATATTGAATTGTACAACTTGAACTGTATTGTGTAATACTGTATATTGAATTGTACAACTTGAACTGTATTGTGTAATACTGTATATTGAATTGTACAACTTGAACTGTATTGTGTAATACTGTATATTGAATTGTACAACTTGAATTGTATTGTATAATACTGTATATTGAATTGTACAACTTGAATTGCATAATATAAATATCTTGTACATGCAAAAAAAAAAATTAACAGAATACTTGTTCCCCGAATCTCATATCTCTCTCAACATACTGATTGCTATAATCCTATTACTATTCCTTATATCCACAGCATCTCAGAAAAATTAGAACTTAAATTTAAACACATGTAATCTCTGCACTACTTTCAAACCCTATGCCCTTATTTACATTTCTAAAGATCAACAACCTCCTTTCTTGGTTCCAGGTATATATATAACATTCCATGTTCTTGCAGCTTAGCAAATCTAGCTTGACCATAAAATGACATTATGTTATGAAGAACACAAGAAATATTGATTAGAAGAAATACACGTATAAACCACAGTGAAAATTATTTAATTGTAAATATTTCATCCTAAGTATCTTAGGACATCATCAGTACAGTATTTAAACAAAAATTAGGAATAACATACAGTTAGGGCGCATGATTACAATAGAATCTCATGAAAACGTGCATAACGTGCTAAAGTAGTACAAAAAAAAAAAAAAAAAAAACGTTAATTATTTAACACAGTTTTGTATGATAATTTCCCATACTTTAGGAATAGTAAGAACGTCGTTGCGATTTAGGTTTGGTCTGTGTAGTAGGGCTTCAGAACTTTCTTTGTATAAACGTTCATGTTTAAATAAAGATCTATGTAAAAGTTTAGCCTTTTCCCAATGGATCCTATGGTTTGGATTTTCAATTCCGTGTTGAGAGAGGCCAGATTTCTGCGGTTTAAGAAGACGAATGTGGTCTTGATGTTCCAAGATGCGTTTCTGAACAGACCTACCTGTCTGTCCAAAGTAAGATAATTTGCATGAGCATGGAATCTCATAAACACCAGGTAACATCAAGGGTGAGAATTTGTCCTTAGGAGAAGGTAATAAGTTGTAAATTTGGTTGATAGGTTTGTAAGTAGTGGCAAAATTGTATTTCTTCATAATTTTAGAAAGACGTTCTGAGATGCCTTTAACGTAAGGTATGGGAATCCTATGCACTTCTTCCTGTCTGGTTTGATGTATGCAGAAGTGACTGATGATTTTTTGAGTTGTTTTGGGATTATATGCATTTAGGATGGCTGTATTTTTGATAACTTCTAATTCCTGGTTTAAAGATTCTTCAGAGGAGCAGAATTTGTGTGCTCTGGAAACTAGTGATTTAATAATGCCAGATTTCTGAGATGGATGATGAGCAGAAGAATTGTGAATGTAGCGACCTGAGAATGTAGGCTTGCGAAAGACGGAAGTGGCGATGGAACCGTCTTCTTTTCTTTTGATGTGTAAATCCAAAAAAGAGATACCCTGTGGAGATTCTTTTTCTAACGTAAAGTTGATGCGATGATGAAGAAGGTTAACGTAGATGGTGAAGAAACGATCAAAAAACTTAAGACATACCATGCAAGACCTCCTAGAATTTATGGCTTACCTAAGCTACACAAAACTAATGTTCCACTTAGACCTGCCATAGACTGTATCGGCTGTCCAACGTACAAGTTATCAAGATTCTTATCTAACCTTCTCCGCCCTCACATAGGCCACTCAGTCTCTTCAATCAAAAATTCTACTGAGTTTCACACAAAAATTAAAGACATTCAACTATCAAAAACTGACTTGTTAATCAGCTTCGACATTGTCTCCCTCTTCACTAACATTCCCCATAAAGAAACAATAGAATTACTAACTTAAAAATTTCCGTCTGATACAGTTGAATTGTTCAAGTTTGTTATTGCATCAGGTTATTTCACCTGGAAAGGTCAAATTTACAAGCAAGAGGAAGGAACAGCAATGGGATCTTCTTTATCACCAAACCTAGCAAATTTGTTTCTAGAACACCTTGAGGAAAAAATATTCACTTTTGAACCCAAACCAAAAATTTGGCTAAGATATGTCGATGACGTATTTGCAGTATGGAATCATCCCGAACCTGAATTACAACTGTTTCTAGATAAAATTAACCTTCTTCATCATCACATCAACTTTACGTTAGAATAAGAATCTCCACAGGGTATCTCTTTTTTGGATTTACACATCAAAAGAAAAGAAGACGGTTCCATCGCCACTTCCGTCTTTCGCAAGCCTACATTCTCAGGTCGCTACATTCACAATTCTTCTGCTCATCATCCATCTCAGAAATCTGGCATTATTAAATCACTAGTTTCCAGAGCACACAAATTCTGCTCCTCTGAAGAATCTTTAAACCAGGAATTAGAAGTTATCAAAAATACAGCCATCCTAAATGGACATAATCCCAAAACAACTCAAAAAATCATCAGTCACTTCTGCATACATCAAACTAGACAGGAAGAAGTGCATAGGATTCCCATATCTTACGTTAAAGGCATCTCAGAACGTCTTTCTAAAATTATGAAGAAATACAATTTTGCCACTACTTACAAACCTATCAACCAAATTTACAACTTATTACCTTCTCCTAAGGACAAATTCTCACCCTTGATGTTACCTGGTGTTTATGAGATTCCATGCTCATGCAAATTATCTTACTTTGGACAGACAGGTAAGTCTGTTCAGAAACGCATCTCGGAACATCAAGACCACATTCGTCTTCTTAAACCGCAGAAATCTGGCCTCTCTCAACACTGAATTGAAAATCCAAACCATAGGATCCATTGGGAAAAGGCTAAACTTTTACATAGATCATTATTTAAACATGAACGTTTATACAAAGAAAGTTCTGAAGCCCTACTACACAGACCAAACCTAAACCGCAATGACGTTCTTACTATTCCTAAAGTATGGGAAATTATCATACAAAACTGTGTTAAATAATTAACGTTTTTTTTTTTTTTTTTTTTTTGTACTACTTTAGCACGTTATGCACGTTTTCATGAGATTCTATTGTAATCATGCGCCCTAACTGTATGTTATTCCTAATTTTTGTTTAAATACTGTACTGATGATGTCCTAAGATACTTAGGATGAAATATTTACAATTACATAATTTTCACTGTGGTTTATACGTGTGTTTCTTCTAATTATGAACGCACCACAGGTTTCGTTATTTAAACAAGAAATATTATCTACCATCATGAGTATAGTCAGTCAGGTCTAGCTGACTATGCCCTGGCCACCCTCCACAGAATAAAATGGAAAAGACTACTATGCTTCATTGGAGCAATTTAAAAGTCACCAACTAAATCTTAAATATGGTTGTGCAAAATTTCCCAAGAGTTAAGAAATTGTAATTCTTAGACCTCTTCCTGCCCAACAACCAAGGCTATCTATCAGTACCAATAGAGGGTATCACTCTTAGGACTTCAGGTTTAGTTTTCTTACTTCTAATATTCTGCTTATGTGATGATATATGTAACAGACAAAATATTGACCATTAACCAGTCAAATAGCCATATGGATAAAATATATAAAAAATATAAGTTTCATATCCATGATATTTCAACAGAATCCAAATGTTATAACTTCAATTGACCATTTGCATCCATGAAATTATTGATGTGCAAACATGTTGATGTGGGTTTGATGGTTAAACCCACGTTTAATTTTTTTGCTGTATATACTGTTTTCACCATTAAACCTTAAAAGCTTCAATACATAGGTTCAATACATTTGCACTACTATCATTATACCTAATCCTGCTATCAAAAACTGAAACTGATAAATAGGAAATAAAAAATAAACAAACCGAACAGCAAAGAACAGTTTACAGAGGTTTACATTTAGATACGGATCATTATGCAGTTATTGCAAACTATCAAAAAAACAACCGAAAGTGTAATGAAAATAAAACTGTCACAAGAAGAAAATTAAGAGAATTGACTAGAGAGAGGTAAATGAAAATACTGAAACAAAGATAAAATATGCAATATAATAAAAAAAAAAAAACAGCCAATGATGGGATGTAGGAAAAAAAAGGCATAGAAATGGGGCATCAGAAATTAACATATGAAGAACTAATAAGAGAGAAATGAAGCTCGTTGAAAATTATTATCTTCTGATATAACTGAAAATATGCTAAATTATAAGAGAAAGAAAGAAATAGCTGAAAGGGAAATTAGAAACCATAACATACGTAACTGGAATAACTATATAATAGAACTAGTAAAAAGTTAAATAGAACAAAATGATCCACATCTAAAATCCAGAAATACTCAAAAAAATAAAAGTAAATAAAAAACAAAGTAGTATGAATATCATAAGTCAAAAAGGAATGAAATAATTACAGAAACTGATGGAAAGCTAATGATTTGCACTTCTAACATAATAAGTAACAATAACACATCAGAATCCATAACATTAGATGAATTAACGGATTCTAAAAAAAAAAGAAAATGATGAAATAAATATGGAATTATTTAAATATGCTGACTTGGAGCTATACAAACTATTAAGTAAAATTTTGCAAACAAGAACATGACTGGAACAAATATTGGCTATTTTCAAAAATTGTCAAATTATAGAGGAATAAGTCTATTAGATTCTAGATACAATATATTGTACATACAGCAATACTGAAAAATAAACAGTTGTATGGAAAAAGTTTAGCAAAAGAACAAAAATAGATTCAGAAAGGGTTGCTCAAGTATTGCTTCAGTCTTCATGTTAAATCAGCTAATAGAAAACAAAGGATGAGTATTTAGAAAACCTAAATACTCATCCTATTTGTAGATTATTATTATCAACAGACCCCCATGAAGTCAAGACTTATCGTGAGAGGGCCCACTCTCACATGCGCAGCTCATCATACCTTGACTTAAATGCATTCACTGTCCCTGCACTCACCACACTCTCAGGCAATGCATTCCAATCACCTACCACTCTCCATGCAAACCCCCATCCCCTTGCTCACACCCGCCTCATACAGCTTCCAGGGATGGGCCTCTCATTCTCTCCATGTCTCCAGATATTCTATGAAAAATCTTATCCACATTAATGTGGTAATTACTCCTTACTAACTTACATGTTTCCATCATGTCTCCCCTCTCTTCTTTCTATCCACTAGACTATAATTTGTGTTCTCTCAATTTGTCTTCATATTCCAGAGACCAGAAACCAACTTACTTAAGCTTCTCAGAACCCCACTCCAACATCTCATCATCCCTTTGAAAACCAGGTGACCAAATCTGTGCACAGTAACCCATAATGCAGCCTGATCAAAGCCTTGTATGGAATCATAACATCCTTACCTCTAGAAATTAGTGCTCTCTGCATCATTTGCTGTGTTGTCATCACAATTTTAGCAAAATTGTGCATGAAATTTCAAGTTGCTATCCACCATCAGTCCCAGATCTTTCATGTCCTCCACCTCCCCTAAAATATCCCCCAATCCTATACTCTGTTTCCCAAATTTTACACTCAGAACTCTCCCCAACTTTGCATCGTCTGCAAACAACTATATATCACCATTTAACCTCTTTCTAATAATTTACGTACAAATTAAACAATGGCCCCAAAATAGACCCCCTGGGGCATGTCACTAGTGACTTTCCTCATCTGGGATAATCACTTCTCCATACACAACCTGCTGATAGCTATCAAACAGCCAATTTCCAATCTAATGTACTAATTTACTATCCAATCCCCATGTGGCAATTATCAAAAGCTTTTGCAAAATCTAAATATACTACTGCATATGTTTCCTCTTGTCCAATGCATTCATCCCTGATTATAATAAATAAGCAGATTGCTAAAACACAATCTTCCTTTAGCAAACCCATGCTGTTCATTAAAGAGAATTCTGCTACTGTCAACCAGTTCTGAATCCTTGTCCTCACTAGCTTCTCCAACACCTTGACCACAACTTCAGACAAGCTGATTAGCCTATATCTTATCACCCCCTTTATGAAGCAGAACAATTTTGCCATCTTTCCACTCCTTTGGAGCTTGGGCTAATCTAAGACTCATGTTAAAAAGGTAAGTTAAAGTTGTTAACTCCTTGGAACATTTCCTCAAGATACGAGATGATATACCATTAAGTCCCATGGCCTTGTTGACATCAAGTTTACTCAACTCCTTATATACCTCCTGCTCATCCATCATCATTGGTTACTCTCCTGTTCCCACTGTTCTCAAATTCTGAAGTATTTTACAATCACAAGAATGGAATACTTTAAAGAACTGCTCTCATTAAACACCTCTGCTGTATCCACCTCAGTGTATCATTCTTCCATCTAGTGGCCACAAATCTAAAAAACTCCTTAGGATTTCTTTTAGCCTCATTTGCTAACTTCTGTTCATACTCCACTTTTGCTACTCTTACCAAGTGAGTCATCTTCCTTGCTTCCTATTTGTAACTGATTATCTTCACTCATCTTGCACCACATCCACAATGCCTTTTTCTTCCAAATTGCGTGCTTCATCATCCATTTCACACTGACTTTATTTAATCTCCTGAACTTTGGAATACACTCAGTGATTGCCTCTGCTAGATACCTCGAGTAGAGACCAAACAGCACTAATTTAGATTTTTAGTGGAATCTGTGGCATAGTAATTAAATAATAAAGCAACACGTAAAAAATCATAGTGATATCTTTAATTAGTAAAAGGACAGATATTTCGTACTAAAATTAATAGTACATCTTCAGTGTCTGTAACAGTAATAGGATTGGAATACAAGCAAAACGTTCGGTGGATCACCTATTAAAATACAATTGTTACCCGCGTGCTAGGAAATAATAGAAATAACAAATTTAATCTATTAAGATAAATGGTTTTTTACATAAGATAAAAGTCTCCCAGATCTTTGAGAGAGAGACATACAGTCATTTCTATTTAAATTCGGTCAGTGTAAGATAGTTTCACAACTTTCTTTGAATAAGCGTTCATATTTGAATCTGCACCTATGGAGGAGAACTGCTTTATCCCGTAGAGTCAATACTGTGCCAGACCAGACTTCAGAGGTTTGTTATAATTTATAGTTTGTCCAAAATAAGAGACATTGCATTTGCAAGTTATTTGGTAAACGCCAGCCAAAGATAGAGAAGACAGTTTATCCTTTGTAGAAGGTAATAAAGAAGAAATTTTGTTGATAGGAATATATGTTGGAATCAATTGATACTTTTTCAGAATTCTACCTATAGGTTCTGAGATTCCTGGAATGTACGGAATAGGAACTCTGCAGACTGTTGAAGAAACTGTAGGTGTTGGAGCATAAGAGTCAAGTATCTGTTGGATTTGGTTGGAGTTTTAATCATTTGATTCCATTAACTTTTTAATGATGGAAAGTTCTTGTTGTAAGTTTATTGGGGAAGAGTAAACTCTGACAGACACTGAAGATGTACTATTAATTTTAGTACAAAATAACTGTCCTTTTACTAATTAAAGATATCACTGTGGTTTTTACGCGTTGCTTTATTATTTAAGCACTAATTTATTTCCCATCCAATTCCTCATTCCATGATATTGTTGTAAGCTTCCTCCTGAGTTTGTCATAATCACCCAAACTTATAGTTCCAAATATAACCCTTTCACATAAAAGTCTGATATAGCTGGCCACCACCCAAGAGATCACTTCATAGTCACTTTCGCCAACTGGAGAAAGATATCACACTTCATTTACAACAATATCTTCTGATGAGATAATAATCCAAAACCCTCGATACACATGTGACTCTTACTTACTGCTTAAGGCAGCTGCTTCTTAAAAACTCGAGAAATTCATTCTCTTTAGTTCTTGATGTCTCTTCATTCCAGTCTATATTACCATAATTGAAACCGCCTATAACGATCACCCTTTTCTTATTAGCCAGACCAATTAGCATAAACATTTTTTTCTCACTGCCTTCCACATCACCAGGTCTATAGCAACACCACACAACTCCTCTGCCATCATAAATAGCACTCCTCCTCCTCCCTTTTTGCCTTGTCTTTATGAAAGACTACATATCCCTCCATCATTATTCCTGTCAGAATGTCATCCTCGTTCAACCATGTTTCACTTATACCGGTAATTTTTGGGTGAATAAACTATCAATGCTACAATTCTTTCCCCTTGTTTTGAATACTTCTAGCATTTGTTAACATACACACTAGCTTATTTCTCTTTCTATAATAAGTCCCAATGATCCCACTTACTGAATATGACTCTTCCACACTCTCCCCCCCCACACACACACACATTCATTTCTGTCTATCATCACTATATTACACCCCTCCCAACACCTAAATGTCATCCCAACATCCTTGACTATCTTAATCCTTTTTGAACACTCTCACATCTACTCCTGAAACCATGATCTACACCTCATTCAGTATCTTTCTGTCCATACTGACCCTCTCCCATTTCCTTGTCTATCCTGTGTTCCTTCTCCCCCCCCCCTTCACTCATGCCACTCACCTCTCCATTCACAAACTCACCTACCTTACTCTCCTGCTCCTCCACAACACCTCTTGCTTCCTAGATCTTACATTCACTCCAGTTATTTTCTCTTGCAACAAGTTTCTCCAACTAACTCACACCAAATCCATTCAAACATAGCCCATCATCTCTTTTATACAGCTCTATCCACCCCTCAAACTCATCTCAGGCATTCACAAAATGAACTCCTTTCTCCTCACACAACTTTGCTAGCACACCATTTCATAATCTTGACTCACCTTCTCAACTCATCATTATCATACCTGGGCAACACGTTCACTACTTACCTCCTACACTGTTATGTTTCATTTTCCTTAACAACCTCATGACATCCATCCTTACATTCTTCTTGTTACCAGTCAAATCATTTGTGCCAACCACCACTACCAACAAATCCCCATATATTGTCACTCTCAAATCATTCCATATTTCTCCCCTATCTTTTGTCCCATTCTTCTGCACATTCCCATGCAAATCCATAATTCTCCTTTGCAAAATTATGAAAGCTTTTGATTTCGTAAAAAGAAACAAACTCTTTAAAATACCAGTTAAAAGTGAATTTTCTCGACAATTAATTAAAGCAATCGGTAACATATATGAAAATATCACAGCAGAAAAAAAAAAACACTGATTTAGTAAAAAATATAAAGGCAGGGATGTAGCATATTATTATTATTATTTATTATGTGACACCTCCTCAGTGAGTCCAAAGACTCTATGAGGAAGGGCACCTATTCCACAACTCTATCTCCACCACTCAAGTCCACCAACTGCAACAAACCGCAACTACCACCATCATCATCTACACCAATGCCATCTACCGCTGATCACCAGCACTACTATTTCCACAGACAATCACAAACATCCATGCCCACGACAGGATTCGAACCCACAGCCTTTTGGTTGGAGAGCGGATATGCTAACCACTTGGCCAACTAGGCCGGCATATGCATGGTATATATATTTTTTAATATACACACACACACACAAGGTCAGCAGAAATGGGCCTGCAAGGCCTGCATTGCAGGCGGGCACCACTACAAGGTGGGTGCCGTTTCGAAGTGTTAGTATGAAGTTTCATTCTTTCTTTAAATTTTTATAAACGAATTAAGTAATAATAATTAGGTAAGTCAATATAATTGCTGCAAATTTGTGTATGTGTGTGTGTGTGTGTGTGTGTATATGTGTATATATATATATATATATATATATATATATTAATGAGATATTGAAAGAGTGGCAGTGTGCAAATAACTGAGGAATATAATTAGAACCAAACTACCAACTGAATACATTTATTTCAATATCAGAATATCGCAAGTTGGCATAATAATAACTATAAAAACAGAAAAAAACTCACATGAAAAATAAAAATTTTACAAATTTTTGTTTAAGTGTCATAGGCATCTTCAGTACAGGATTATAGCATGACAAATAAACAATAACATACAATTCTAAAATGTGCCACCTTAGCAGCTAATGTAAGATAACTAAAACTGTCAATAATTTCCTGACAAAAAAAATTCACACACACACAAATAAGGTTAGAAAATATTACCAGATTTAAAAAGCACTACCTCCCACAAAGGGAACAAACATAAACCATCATATATGTTGAAGTTAGAACAATTACTATATTATTATTCAGACAGAGCCATGGAGTCCAAAGACTCAATCACAGGAGGAGACCCAACTTATCCACACAATCAATCATACCTCTCCTTGAACCCATTAACAGAACAAAGCACTAACAACTAACTGGCAACCCATCCCATTCATTCATAACTCCCCTAGACTAAATTCTTCATGCTTACTAACTACACTTTTTTCTCAACTTCCATGGATAGCCTTTTGTTTTGCCCCCCCCCCCAGCTAAGTGCTGAAATATTTCCCATGCATCAATCCTATAAAACCCTTTAAGCAACTTAGATGTTTCTATCATATCTCACTTTTATGCCTACTAATGAACTTCTGCAGCCACACACTCTCAATCTATCCTCACAGGGAATGTTCCATAGACTACTCACCATTTTCATTGCTCGCTTCTGAATCCTCTCCATTTCCTCATCTTTCCTCATCCTCAAGAAACCAGACATGAGCACAGTAATCCAGATGTGGAGATATCAAGGCCTTATAAAGAGGAATAACAACTTCCTTATTTCTACTATTAGCAGGGTTGTCCCTAGGAATTTTGCCACCTCATGCAGTAGCATATTTTGCCACCCCGTGCAGTAGCTTTTTGCCAACTCCCTTATTTTTCGAATAGTCGTCCCGTGCAGTAGCATATTTTGCCGCCCCCCCTTCTCCCTTATTTTTCGTATAGTTTATGCCAACTTTGCCACCCCAAAAAACTTGTCGCCCCACGCAAATGCACGTCTTGCACCGTCTGTAGAGCCGGCCCTGACTATTAGTATGTTTTTCAATAGCCAAGTGATCTTATGAGCAAATCCCCAATTTACATAAAGTGTTCGATGTGGTATTTGGTCGAATGCCTTTGCAAAATCATCATCACGTAGCCATTTCCCTTATCCAACTCAGCTGTCACTTCATTATAAAAAGTAAATTACTAAGGCATGATTGACCCTTCACATAGCCATGCTGCCCTTCATACAGTATTATATTCCTATCTGCCCATTCTTGAATTCTCTTTTTGACCAATTTTTCCAATACTTTTACAATCACTCCTGAGTTACTGATTGGTCTATAATTTGAAACTGCAGTCTCAGAACCTCCCTTATGCAAGGGAATTATTTTGCCCTCTTTCCACTCTCTTGGAATTATACCAGAGCTGAGACTTAAAGAGCCTAGTAGAGAGGCATTGCCAGTTCCCTTGCACATTCCCTCAAAATGTGAGCTGATATACTATCTAATCCCACAGCAATATTCACACTGAGATTCTGCAATATCCCAATAGCCTCCAATTCATCCATCTGTGTTCCCACATCAGTCTATAATATACCATTAAAAAGAAGTAAAGGTTCATACATTTATAAAGTCATTCTATGAGGAAATGATTTTATGAATGACTTATCTCATTCAAATAAGCTCTATATTTAATGCAGATAGTACGCTCATCAAGTCCAGACTATTCAGACTCATATTTAATATAAGAGTTGTGTTCTTCTAGACGAATAAAAGATTTTCCAGATTGCCCAAGAGAAAGGGATCTGTTAGACACCTGAAAAACTTAAGAGGTAGAAGCTTGTTCTTAGAAGAAGGAAAAACGAAGATTTTTCTGATGAGGCAAAAAGCAACAAAATATTCAGGTTTTAAAACTTTCACCATGTGTTCAGAAATGCCCTGTACATAAGGGATGCATACTCTGTATTTCATTGTTGCCCATGCAGTTAGCCTAGTGGCTTTGCACTTCGCAACCATATGCCTGGGGAAGGAGTGTCCTAGGTTTGATTCCCATTGCCGACGTGAGGAGCTTAAGGATCTTCCTCAGCCATAGTCAAGTTAGCAAGGCGTAGACAGCAGGGTTTTTTCCCCCAGTTTATCTGGGGTTTTTCATCCCGCAAGCAGGCAAACCGACCACGTGAACACACACGGATCTACAGCCATAAATACTTAACCCCCATGAGGGGGCTCAACTCGCCCCAATAGGGATGGGGGAGAAAAAGGGAGGAAACTCCATACGAATAAATAAATCTCATTGTTGCTTACCAAATTTCAAAACCTTACACTTGCCAACATTGAACTGACAGTTCTGCTTACCTACCTATTCATATAATCTATTCACGTCTTCCTGTAAGGCGATAACATCTGCTTGACTATGCAATGCTCTCCCTGATTTTGCATCATCTGCAAACAGTTGAATATCACTAGTTAAACTCATTTCAATATCATTAATATGCAAAGTGAGCAACAATAGCCCCCCAATACAGATCCTTGCAGCACACTACTAGTAACGTTGCTTTTTCAGGATACTCTATACCAGCAGTGGGCAACCGTGCCAAAATCATCAAATCTCTGATGCAAAATTTTCTCACGTGCCAACTGAAATTTTGGGGAACATATTATTCAGTGTTTTATGTATTGGGAGAACCTTTTCAAATAATTAAAAATCACTAGAGCAGTAAAATCAAAGAATATTTTAAGAGTGATTATTGTAAAGATTAAATGCATGTAAAAATTAGTGACAGAATTTTATCTTAAAATTCCTTCCACCCTGTTGATAGCTTGGATATTTTTTTTATTTGCCTTTAAGTGTAGTTCCAGTTGCCATTTACAGCCACACAATTTAAAGACATAATTTTTAACGTCAGCAAAAGAGTAAACAATAATTCTGAATTTTTTTTGTTTTAGAAAGATCAATCAGACATGTTTTTTTTCACTTTTTTCCAATATATCACAGTGAGCAATCTCAACCATTTTACTTGAATAAAGAACAATAAAAGAAAATAAAATTAAAGATATTCTTTTATTAATTCTTAATACCTTACAAGTAATACATAAAACTTATAGTGGAAGGAGTTAATAGATGCCAGAAAATCATATAACTCAGCTACACTGTGTTTCCATATTATGAATATGTCATCTACACATCCCCACCAGATTGATGGTTTTAGAGTGAAGTCTTGTTATCAACAAATCCTAAACTGTCAATTTGGTGGAGATATGGATGACATATTTATAATAAAAATTATAGATAAAATAATTTTTTTATCTACATAATATATTAAAACAAAAGTTAATCTTTACCATTTTTTAGCAGAAAACATCAAATCAAAACTAGAGAAAGAAAAATGGTGGGCATTTTATTTATTTAGCATCAATGAAACTTCTGCTGCTGCATTGCTGATGACAGATAATTTATATCAGGTTTATATTTTTAAACTTTAGAGATATGCATGCACTACTAGTTTCATGTGTAAGGCTACTCCTATTACGAGACTAAACAAAGTTCATCACTGAGAACAATAATTCACAAAAATATGTAGATGCAAAAACGGATAGTAATGCTATTGCAAGGGTTTTTAAAAATATAAACATTTCTGGAATAATTCCAAGTCCTTAGTATCTCGTTTTCTGCACTTCTCTCTGCTAATCGCTCTATTTCAATATTTTCCAAGTCAACTCTGAGATCAACAAGTTTCTGCCTACAAATTCAGCTACTTTGAAAATCAATCAACTGCATTTCAAAATCATCCATATTTATCCACGAAAACATCTGCAAGTTTAATTTCATCCAGTTTTATAGTGTCTGGAAACTTAATGAATTTTGCAATCTCTTCTAATTCTTTGAACTTAACAAATCTTAAAAAGAACTGCTCAACAATTGACACTGACATTTAAAAATAGCTTTTGAAGACATTGGCAGTCTGTTTTGTCATCCTTTTGGAGATCATTGACGTATTTCTTTAGGTTTGGAAAATATCTAAATCTCTCAATGTCTACATCCCTCTTAAAAACTCCTAGTTTCATTTCAAATGCCTTTGAAATGAAACATCAAGTCTTAATACAGCACTGTAGTTTAAGGTTCAATTCATTTAAATGTTCACAAAAATCTGCAAAAAACATCTGTTTACAAACCCACGTGATGGCATACATTTCTTTATAAGACATCTGTTGATTAATAAAAAAGATATTTATCTCATCCACGCATTCAACAAATCGTTTCAGAACAAAACCTTGACTAAGCCAATGAAGACTGTTGTACGTTATTAGTCCTTTCTGCACCGAATCCATCTCATTCAATATCTGAAATTGTCTTTTATTCAAAGCACATACAGAAATGTAATTAACAACCTTGGTTACTGTTTGCATCACTTCTTGAAGTTCCAGCTTTTGCATACAAAGTCTCCCCATGTATGATGCAATGAAACCTATCAGTGGATGACCAACATGTTTTCCAAACAGATTTACAAATCCTGCTTCCTTACCAGTCATTCTGGGTGCACCATCTGTTGTGATAAATACCACTTTTGAAATATCAATTTGCCAAATAGATAATTCGTTCATAACTGCTTTACATATTTCAACCCCAGTGTGCTCAGGTAGTGTTACAAGGTTAATCATCTCTTCGTATGCTTTGTCAACCCTACAAAATTGAGCAAAGATTGCTAGTGTAGCTGATGATGTAATGTCTGTGCTCTATTAACACAAATAGAAAATAACTTACATGAAGCCAAATATTTTGTTAATTGTTCTGCTATATTCCTTTCCAACTTAAGTATCCTATCCTTAACTGTTTTTCTACTCACAGACAAATCTTTAATGTGCTGAATAATTTTTACCTTTTCTGAAAGAGTGTCAAAAAGGAAATGAGCACATTCTAGCCATGCTTCTTAAATATACTCCTCATCACTGAGTGGTTTTCCAAGTTAGGCAAAAACTTCAAACTAGCAGCAACTAAGTTGGAACTAGGCCTACCTGAAATAAATTTCATCAAAGTATCTGACTGTTTTTTTTTGTCTTGCTCAATTCACGAGAAATTAATTCTTATTGTTCTTGCTACTTTTATTGCTTTAGTTCTTATGAACAGTTTCAAAATGTCTTTCACATATGAAGTCTTACAAACAACTGATTCAGAACATAAACTGCTCTTTAAATTCTCTAATATCCTCTTCATTTCAGTGTCAGTTTCTTTGCGGTGGTTGTGACATTCTGTACAATCTGTAAAGGGCAGGAAGCAAATAAAAATATATGATAATGGTATATTTATATATATAGCATAAATATGAATATAAAAAAAGAGGAAGGAAGAAAGAAAGGAAATCAAGAAGGGAAAAAAGCAAAAGTAAAAAGTAAATTACAACTGAATGACCAAAGTTGTTTTCTTTGTACAGCTTCCAACTTTAATGAAAGTCAGATCATCCGGTGTAAAAATGTGGACAGAGATGTATAAACACTAACAAATATTATAATTTGGACTCAGAAAATCTCATCGTAATCGCTCTTTGCATACACCTACCAAGTTTAAGCAAACCAAAAATTAGTAAATTATACCTACACATATGCAAATGAAAGGAGGATATGCATGCCATCCAATCACATGCAAATAACACTTCATAATCCTGAATATTGATAATACATTTCACATAGCTTTAAGAATAAGCTATGTTTATGGTAATGTAAAGAAAATCTGCATTTATATTTAATAAATTAAACATTAATTGACAAATAGTTCCAATCCATATTTTAATCACTTACGATTTAATTAAATCAAAATCCACATATATATTTTTATTTGCTTCCTGCCCTTTACAGATTGTACAGATGTATAGAATGTCACAACCACTGGCAAAGAAACCGACACTCAAATAAAGAGAAAACCAATAAATTCTTTCTGAAACACGAAAAAATATATAAAATGATGGTAAAGAAGTAATGCCATGTCTGCCTGGCAAATGATACAACAACTGAATGGGACAAAACTAGTATATCAGTATATCGCAGAGATAGATGGCTTGGAAATAGGATGTTTGTTTCATTTTCTTATTACTACTAAAACAGTTGATAGTGTGTTTCTTTATTGCATTTTTACTTGGTATTGCTCTACTTAATAAAATTGTATTCTATTAAGTTAAAATATACAACTCAGTGAAGATGCTGGATATGTATTTATTTAATTATTTTTTAAGGTGAGCCCTGGGTTGCATGCCAGAAAAGTCATGCGCGTGCCACGTTTGGCATGCGTGCCAAGGGTTCCCCACCCCTGCTCTATACTAATCAGTGGCATCATATGCTCATTTCGATGGGGTGTGCTATCGTGTGGGTTATGCAACCAGCGCTACAAATTTCATATCAATTTGACCATATGCATGAGTATGTGTCCACAAAAAATTTTCCGGGGGGGGGGCAAAGCTTGGAGACAAATAATTACATCAATAAATGTCTATAGCATTTTCAATGTAATAATCAATTTCGGTAGAATAATCGATGTAAACTATAAATACGTTATTTTCATTTTACATCGATTTTAATGATCTTTAATTCTTTGAAAAAAAAAAGTATTCAGAATTAAGACAGTTTTTTGCACAATTTCATATATAAAAAAATTGTGGAATTTTTTTACTCGATCCTGGAGGGAAGTGTCCCGTTCCCCCCACCCCCCATGACTGTGCGATTGCATTTTTTTTTTATCGATGCATGAAAGTTTTGAGAGTGCACAATCCATCAGCACTCATCTTAATTGGTCCAATGCAATTAATTGCAGGATAACTTTGAATACTTCTGTGGGGGGAACAATCTGTTTTAGGATTTATTAGAAAACAACAATGTAGGTGAATGCTATATTCGGTTAGTATATCTGAAATACTGAAAGATGAAAATATGTGAACCATCATTTATAAGACATGTAAGAATAGGAAAGAATAAGTGTGAGTAGAAACACTTTCATTAATGGTAAACGATTTATTAATAATTATCATTTGTGATGTGTGTGTCCTATAAGTTGATGGGTACAGCGAGTATCACGATCCTATAAACCTTATGAAGAGAGAGAGAGTATTGCAGGAATAAATATGGTTTGATGGAGCAGCAAATCATCTCATAAAATTTATTGCGTATGTTATGTGTATTTCTCTGGTTTGTGTATATTTTGCTCCGTTTTCCAAGAATTTTATTTTGTTTACTGAGACTCAGTATACATAACATCCGATCATTATCGAAATTATCAACACTTTCTGGAATCCTACAGTCATTAGTTTTTTTGTTTGTTTGTTTTTTTAGTATCAGCAGTTCTGTCTTATCAATCTCACATATGCTGGTGTTATAAAGATATTTGATCTCTGTTACCAATTGTTATCAAGAGGGGATTATTTATTCATTTATTTATTATCAATCCTCATTTGTTATGAGATTTTCTCTATAATGATTATTTCTATTTCCGAGTGTTTTTATTTATATGCACAAGGGTTCAATTCCGAATGGTGCAATGACTTTTAACTGTTTCTTTCAGAATACGAAAAATCACTGACTCAAGACCAAAATACAAAATATACACATTTAATAAAACCAAAACAATATATACACGTCAAATAAAATTACACAACTACAAAATTAACTGGATCCAAGTCATTTTTTAAAATAAACTTCACTTTAGAGATCACCCATTCTCTGACTCATTCTATTACTGGTTTATTTAACATATACTTAATCACATCTACTAGACTAAACACCTTGTTTACACAATAATAAAATGCTCATAGTCAGTTTCCTTGTTAAGGCCTTTTTTCGAAGATATAAAATTCTCTTCTTTTTCCATAGAATCCTTTCTCATCACCCTTATGTAGCACACATTATTCCTCCTGACTCTGAAGTAAAATATTGTGAATTCACCGAAGTATAGGTACTCTTACTTCATGCAGTTCAATTTTTGTTAATTTTTGTACCAGCAAAAAAAGTTTCTTATACTGCTTTATCTAAGTTGCTAAATTCCATCTCCTTTTCCAGTAGAAATAACAGATAGATCCGGTGTCCTTAAAACATGAAATTTTCAATCAGCATTTCCTCGAACATCAATAACATGCACATTATTGATGTTATTCATTAAAAAAACAGTCATAATTTAAAATTATGAATATTTTTACATTGGTATTTTGTTGTAGATCAACGTCTTATAATACACAATATTAATTTTTATTCAGGAAGAGATTTTTTTTACTGTCTGTTGTTTCTGAAGACTAGAATAAAAATGTCTCTATACCATTAAAAACTTCAACAATCATCATACTTCTTGGAAATACGATCGGAATGATCAAAACAGGAAAATATTAGCTGAATGGGCAGATCAACACCATCTTCACTTGGTTTTTGATGCCAAGGAAAAAAGGCACCTTTAAATCAAGAGCCTGGAATAAGGAATATAACCCAGATTTTGACATTCGTCTCCACTGATAGTGAAAATCAGCCTCTACAGACTTTCAGACATATTCTTGAGGTTTTTTCCAAATAGCCAGCACTGTCCAATCTTTAAGGAATTAGGAGCCCAAATTCCAGTGATAACATCATTTCCAAGACCAATTTGGAATTTCCAAAAAGTCGACTGGGAAAACTTCACTGCAGATCTAGATGCACGCCTTAGAAGAATTCCCCCAACTTACAAAAACTATACATGGTTCACTGGAGTAGTTATAGCGGTGGCAAAAATACACATTCCTCGAGGCTACCGAAAAGAATATGTGCCTGGATGGACCAATGAAAGCGAATCCCTGTATCAGGAATTGCTTGAAAGTAAGGATCCAGAGATGGGAGAAGAACTGCTCCATAGTCTCAAAGCTGTCCATAGGGAAAAGTGAATTCAAATAACGGAAAACATAGATTTCAAACACTCTAGTAGAAAAGCCTGGTTGCTACTTAAAAAGCTTGGCTCAAGCCCCTCTGTACCAAAGAAATCTACTCTTGTCGATCCGAATAAGATAGCTGCTCATATTGTTTCTCTTTCTAGAACTCCGATAGATAAAGAACATACTAAAGAGGTAAAATGCAAGCTGAAGGCTATGAAGTCTGTAACTGAAAAGAATCAACAATTCTCTTTGTCTTTTTCCCCGTGAGGAAATATCCTTGGCACTTCAAAACATCAAAATGGGGAAGGCTCCTGGATTTGACAATATTCATAATGAATTCCTGACGCACTGTGGACCTTATGCAAGATCATGGCTGGCTAAGTTCTTTAATGATATACTTGAAAGTCGCTGCGTTCCTAAAGAATTTAAAAGGACAAAAATCATTGCTGTGTTAAAACCAGGTAAGCCAGCAGACAGAACTGAAAGCTATCCCCCATAGCCCTTTTAAGTGCAACCTAAAAATTATTGGAGAAACTAATATTGAACAGGATCAGTGATAAAATTTTGGAATGTGTTCCAATAGAACAAGTAGAGATCGCAGCTGCACAGATCAAGTTCTCAGCTTAACAACCTACATTGAAGCAGGATTTCAAAGATGCCTGAAGACTACTGCAGTCTTAATTGACTTAACAGTGGCTTACGATACTGTTTTGAGGGAGGGACTCATACATAAATTTCTTAAGGTCATCCCATGTAAAATATTGGGCAGTCTCCTAAACAACTTACTGTGTGATCGATATTTCAGGGTAGTCACCAGAGGAAGCATCAGTAAACAGAGTGCTTAAGAATGGATTACCTCAGGGCTCGCACCACTGCTTTTTAGCCTTTACATCACAGATATTCCTGAAACAGCCAGCAGGAAGTTTGCTTATGCAGATGATCTAGCTTTGGCGATCAGCGACAAGTCTATCAAAAGAACTGAAAAAATATTGACAAATGATCTGTCGGCTTTATGGCAGTTCTATAAAAGGAGATTAACACCAAATTCTGGTAAAACCAAATGCTCTTGCTTTCACCTCAACAATAGACTTATAAATCAAAAACCAAAGATACATGCTGATGGAACATTAATTTCATTTAATCCAACACCTAAATATCTGGGAATAAATCTGGATAGAACTCTGACATATAAACAGCATATGATTAATATCGCTGCTAAAGTTAGCACCAGAAATAACAGTTCAGAAGCTTTGTGGTACTATATGGGGCTCAAGTGCCACAACTCTGCAGTGCACTGCCATGGGTCTACTTTACAGTGCAGCAGAGTATGGTGCTCCTGTCTGGCTCAATAATGACCATGTCAATAAACTAGGTACTCAACTTAACTCCACTCTGCGTTTAATAACAGGTTGCATTAGGAGTACACCCTTACAATCGGTCTCCACTTTGAGCCATATTGCTCCTCCGGAACTGCGATGACAGGAAGCCTTGCTTCGTGAATATAAAAGAATTTTAAATAACCAAAATCTCCCAATACATGAATTTATTCAAGATGTGTTGTCTAATAGACTAAAATCCAGAAGACCTACCATAAAAACTGCCCATAATCTTCTTAGCCAGAATGACAGTATGGTGAGTAGGTGGGATTTACTCAAGCAGTATCACCTGAAGTTTGTAATCACATAAACATCTTCCAAAAACCATCTGGATTTGACCTGTCCAGGAATATATGGACGACGGCTAACAGGATTCGCATAGGCCATGGTGTATGTGGAGACTCGCTTCCAAAGTTGGGTAAGATACCAAATCCCCACTGTCCCTGTGGAGCCAAGACCCAAACCATTCACCATATAGTACAGGAATGCGAGCTGACAGCATATCCAGGCGACTTTAAGGATATCTTTGACCTATCTCCAGAGGCGATCAACTGGATTAGAAACCTAAATGTTAAAATATGACTAATCCTCTGTCTGATGCTTGTCATAAATTTCATATTTGTATTTGCCTGAATGTAGACTTTTTTTTTATATCATATATGTGTATCTTATCTATATTTATGTGTATTATATCTTATTGTCTTTTAACCATGTGTACAAGCCATACGATAAATAAATACCATTAAAAAACTTTGCAACCTCAACAGATGCTATATGGCACAAGCAAAAGAAAAAACAATTAGCATTTTTCTCCCCCACTTTCAAATTTTCAGTTCCAGAAAACGTGTAACAGCTGTTTGTAATACAGCCATTGGCACTCAACTCGTGACAAGGGACGGCATTCAGTTGAATTGGTTGACACAATAACCAATCACAGTTGCTAGGTGCTGGGTGAGCTCAAAATGTCAGCTCACCTTGCCACGCCTTCTCAGCAGTTTAAAAATACTAAAACGCTAAGAATTTGACTCGCCGCACCCTCTTTACAAATTTTTAAAGGGCGCAAAGGTGTATGCATTTTGAAAGCACACCCAAGCTATTAACGCGAATGTGACGCAATGTTTACGCATTGAAAAGTGCCCTCTTCATGAAGCACAAATGCTTTATTACCCTCATGAAGAGGACAATGAAGCATTAGAATATTGTGTTCAATTTTAGGAATCACACGAAGTCAGCAAATAATTGGAGGAGTCTTTAACAGGAATGAATGCAAAAATTTAATATGGGTGATACTGATATTTCGTGGATGAGCACCGCACACCTAGCATACCCAGAATATTTGCCCCTGATACCAATATACAACTTTCTGATACCAATCTGACAGATAGTCATTGAAGCAACTCACTAGTCTGTTATCGAATCCCATCTGTTTGTTTATTTAATAGCTTGTTGTGTGGCAGTCTATTAAAAGCTTTTGCAAAATCTAAGTATATCACTGTATATACATTACCCATGTCCAAAACATTTGTCACCTTACTATAGATCATTAGTAAGTTGATCAAATATGATCTCCCATTAACAAACCCAACAACTCTAGAGAATACTACTATTATCATCCATTTCTGTATCCTAGTTCTCAATAATCTCTCTCCAATGCCTTAACCACAACTTCGGATATACAGATTCACCTAAAATTTGCCTTCTTATAAACAATTTTGCCTTCTTTTCGCTCTTGGAACCTGTGCTGTTGTAAGACTAATTAAAAGGCATGACAATGCTACTGCCAATTCCCTTACGACATGTGGTGATGTGTCATCAAATCCTATCGTCTTATTGACATCAAGCTTATATCCTCACACATCTCCTGCTTACCCACAATTAAGCATTCTCTATTATGTCCTCTACACTTGAGTTTCCCATGATTTCACTCTGATGAGGATGGAACATCATTATAAATTCACTGAATATCTCAGCATAGCTGAGATATTCAGCTTATTCCAACAATGCCTAGAAGGATAAAAGAGAATAGTGTGATAGGAAGGGTAGTAAGCGTGTTGCCTAGGTATGACTGTGGTGAGATGAGGCAGAGAGCAAGGATTATGAATGATATGTTGACTGAAATGTGTGAGGAGAGGGGAGTACAGTTTGTTAATGTGTGGAATGAGTTTGAAGGACGAAGTGAACTGTATGGGAGTGATACATACTGTGTGTATTATGATGAGATTTTCTGATTCCAAATTATAATTTTTGTTAGTGTCCATACATCTTTGTGCACACTTTTACACTGCATGATCTTTATCCAAGTGTAAGCAAACAAAGTTTGCACCTGAAGTATTTTCAGGACTGGGGCACTCGTGGCAAAGGCGGTATGACTTCACATCACTTGCCTTAGTATCCCATAATGCAAACTTGTAGAAAGGCTTATGTGTTCGTCGCACATGTTGACTAATTTTGGCAGTAACATATCAGAACACAGAAAGATAAGTAAACAATTATTTATTGACTTATTGCTGATATTTCATTGGTGTTATAACAAGCATCTTCAGAGCACAAAACACAGTTTGTTCATAGTACGAGAGACTACAACAACAACAACATGGTGTAATAATGGGCTAGTTTCAAAAATTTTAGCAAACAACACAAAGACTAAAGTCCTAATTAGGCACCCTCTATGATAAAAAAAAATAAAAATAAATAAAATAAAATAAAACAGAGAAAGCAGGTACTAGTGTTGGATCCTACTTCTTCTCAATCTATACTTTGGATCTGACATGATTACTATTACGATGTTCTTAACTAATTGATAAGTTGTAAGTTGATTTCTAATTCAAATATAAAGAAAATTTATATTTAAAGACTGCGCACTTATATCTGAATTAGTTCAGATAAACCAACTCTCAACTACCCTTCCTTTATATGTTGTTATTATATATATACTGGCCGAGTATATTTAACTTAATTATCTCTCCCGCTTTGGTTCGAATATTTTATGAATGGTGCAGTAAAAGAGATTCGGGCAAAATACATCCTTCGATTAACAAAAACAAACATTTAATTTTAAAATCACAAATTTTACACTTAAGATCAAATCACTAATTAAATTATTATAAACACTTCAGCCTTTCTGATAATACTGTCATA
Source organism: Typopeltis vanoorti (assembly GCF_054136105.1). Lineage (NCBI taxonomy): Eukaryota > Metazoa > Arthropoda > Arachnida > Uropygi > Thelyphonidae > Typopeltis > Typopeltis vanoorti. The sequence continues at coordinate 64,876,744 of NC_143551.1, forward strand.
CAAACTCAGACAATGGTAAATCTGTTATCTTTAATACAGTCTTCTCACAGTTCCTTAAGTTCCAAATACAATAAAATCTGCAGTAACACCTCTTCACAAACAAACACTTTTAATTTTACACTTCAGCTAATTCTCCACAATAGTTACTGTTAGTATAAGGAAATTCTAGGATGAAAGCCACACACTTCTCTGTATAGAAATATTAAAGGTTGGAATAATCTTACCGATAATCTTCTTTCTTCATCAACTTACACACAAACACTTTTTATAACCGTAAACACTTTTAACAATAAACAGCTCTTATTAAAATAATTCTTCTAAGCAATAACTGAATTAATCATCGGTCACAATACACATAAACAAACGTTGTTGCATAAAGTACTACTGATCACTCATGAAATAAGGCAACACATAACTTGAGGTTTCATATGCACAGTTGTTTACTCTTCCAGCATTCAATTAATTCTTTAGATACTACAATTCTAAACACAGCTAACGGTAAACTTCAATTTTACAGTCTCTACTATTCTCTAGTTACTCGATGCTTTATTTCAAGATTCTGTGTCCTTGACAGGTCGGCCCTGAAATTATATCTCAATTCAAGTATCGCTAGTCTAATTAATAGTCTCTCAGCTGTTTTCCGTAGCTATAATTGTTATTCTACAACTTATTAGCTAACTGCTTCTCGACTAGTAGACTTTATTAGCTGCTTGAGTGAATTGCCGACTCGCTATTATCGCACTGTGATTCCTGAATGCCGAATGCTCCGATTCTAACCTAATGCCAATCCTCTCCTTTCTCTCTGTTTCCTCCTTCTCTTAATAATCTATAATTTCAGCGTTCATCACTTATATATCTGTTCTTCCCGCCTAAATTGTTCTCGTGATCTAAAACTCTTTTCAATAAACCTTCTCTTCACGTGCTGTTCCAACTCGCGCTCGCTTACTTACTTACATGCATCTCCATGACAACAAAACAAAACATAATAAAATTGAGCTATTGCATAACGTTAAACTTCTACAAATAAGAATAAATAGAGAATATTTACATTTCAATTAATGCGCAGTTAAATTATCAAATACAAACTCTTATAATATTAACATAGTAATAATTAAAATAGCTTAATAATATTTAATACAGTCTTTTCATTATTGATACATATATCTTTGGTTAAATAATTAAATATTAGACAAATTAAGGTAGTTGTATGAATATTAAATTATAAAATAAGTTATTTACATTAAATAATGTTTACAAGTCTAGCCTTTGTGATGGAAGATCATGTTGGATTCTGAGCCAAATAACAATTACTCCAATCTCTACATAATCAGAATCCAACACTAGTTATGTCTTAAGATGAATGTTTCCAAAATTTTAGGCAAATTTATATAGCTATTTGTTAAGATTCGGAGTATCTTTCATGGCTTCTGTTGCTTCTAAGAATAATCTCTCTGACATAAAAGTTTCTGAGCAGTACTTTTGTTTTCTTCCAGTTCATTCTGTGTGCAGGGGTATTCAAAGCATGGTCTGCTAGGCCCGACTTGCCATAGCAATAGATTGATAACAGAGCAAAAGCAATCTGTTCCAATGACAATGCTCTTGCTGCTGAACTGGCTCACTTACGCCACACCTTCTTAGCCAATGGCTATAATCCCCACAGGATAGACAAAATACTAAATGCTCCCAAGAAACTCCTCCTACTATCCACCACAGAGAACTACAACAAAAGAGTCACTATTCTATACATTCAAGACACATTGGAAAAGATATCTAGAGTTCTCAATAAACATCAGCTACACACTGCATTCAGCCTGTGTGTCAAATTAGCAACTCTCTCATCCGTTCACCCAAGGACAGCATCTCTCCTTTATCACATCCAGGAGTATATGAAGTAACCTGCTCGTGTGATCAAGCTTACTATGGTCAAACAGGAAGAACTATGGACATCCGTATCGATGAACATAAAAGATACATCTGGCACTATCGCAAGTTGGGCCTAGCAGACCATGCTTTGGATACTCCCCTACAAACAGGATCTAGTTGATCCTGTTTGTAGGGGAGTATCCAAACAGGATTAAACAGGATCAACTAGAAGAAAACAAAAGTACTGCACATAAGCTTTCACAAGTCAGAGGGATTATTCTTAGAAGCAACAGAAGCCATGAAACATACTCAGATTCTTAACAAATATGGCTGTATAAATTTGCCTAAAATTTGGGAGACAGTCATTTTAAGACATAACTAGTACCTGCTTTCTCTCTCTCTCTTTTTTTTTTTTTTTTTTTTTTTTTTTAATGATAGAGGGCACTTAATTAGGACTTTAATCTTTGTGTTGTTGCTACAATTTTTCAAACTAGTCCCATTATTACACCATGTTGCAGTCTCGTATACTGTGACAAACTGTGTTTTGTGCTCAGAAGATGCTGGTTATAACCAGCGAAATATCAGCAATAAGTAATTATTTACTTATCTTTCTGTATTCTGATATATTATCATCAAAATTAGTTAACAACCATAATGCAAAGCACATCTCTTTGTGGACATATATAATGCTGTGAATTATGGGAAGGGTCACTACCTAGACCGGTTTCGACCTTTATTGAAGTCTCATCAGTGGGAGCCAGACCCAGAGGTGATACCAAGGTAGATGTAATGCAGAAGTCATATTTTTATATACGAGTAGTTGCCAAAAGATGTCACACCTTATTATTATAATACTCTGGATTAGAGTTAGTTGTTGAAATGAACAGCATTATACATGTCCGCAAGGAGATGTGCTTTGAATTATGGGATACTAAGGCAAGTGATGTGAAGTCATACCACCTTTACGACGAGTTGCCCCAGTCCTGAAGATACTTCAGGTGCAAACTTTGTATGCTTACACTTGGATAAAGGATTAAACCAAGTATATAATGCTGTTATTTTGGTTAGTTCCCATGCAGCATTCATCTCTCTCTTGGTTAACACCTCATTCCACGTTATAGCTACAAGCTGTCTCCTAAGCTTCTCATACTCACCAGCCTTGTACTTCCACATATCCTTTCCTCACTAAGTCTTCATATGGCTAGCCACAACCTAGGTAATAACCTCATGATCACTCTCACCAACTGAAGAGAAGTGCAAAACCACCCTTTGATGAAATTATCAGATCTCTCAAGAAATTCATTTTGCTTATTCCCAAATGCTATCTCTTCATTCCAATCTATACCATAATAAAATCACCCAGAAAATCCATAATCACCCTTCCCTTGTTCACTAAACCAAAGTTGCTTGTGCATTTCTTCATCACCAACCTCCACATTCCCTGGCATATATCAGCATCCAACTAAATATCTCTTCCTGTCAACCACTTCATACCATACTGACTTAAAACCACTACCACTATTTACATCTCACATCTTTCCCTTTATGCAGGCATAATTCACCTGCTATCATCAACAGCAACCCTCCCCCCCTTGTCATTTCTATCTCATGAAAAACATCACACCCTTCCATTTCTATTCCTGTCAGATCATCTTTTATCAACCAATATTTCACTTATTCCAACAATTTTTGGGCAAATAAACTCAATCCACAAAACCATTTCATCTCCCTTATTTCTGATGCTCCTGATACATAATAAACACAGCAATTCACTTTTAGATCTAGAACCAGTCCTGCCCATACCACTTATAAGTTATGATTTCTCAACACCTAACTATTCCCAATTGACTATCACCACTTACTCTATCTCTATAGACTCAACTACACCCCATACATCTCAGCCCATCCCATTCTGACCATCCTCATATACACATTCACTACTACTTCCAACATCCACTCACCTCACACTGTCTCCCTGTTCACCCTGACTCCCCTCCTCTTTCTCCATTCATCTTGCTTTCTCAGTCTATTATTCTCACTTACAGTATTACTATTCTCATGATGCCAACTTACAGGCTTCACTCTTCTCTTCCAATTCCTGAGTTGGGGAGAGTTCCCTCCACTCCACAAAGAACAGCTTCCTTCATGTCTCCCAACAAAAAGAAATCTGAAGAATCATTAACATGAACACAAACAAGGCACCTGGTCCTGATGGTATCCCAGCTATTGTGTTAAAAAATTGTGCTCCAGAACTAACACCTGTTCTGTATTGCCTCTTCAATCTATCCTATTCAACTGGCATCTACCCTACTGTAATATGTGTGTTGCCATTACTTCTATTTATAAAGCCTGCTTGGTTACTGTGCCTTTGAAATACTTATTCTAATTAGCAGTGCACGCTTTTTCTCTCGTAAACTTCCTTACTTATTCTACTGCGTACTATGTTTATTCACCTTCCGTATTTACTAGTCATATGCCTATGAACACTGGAAAATTTATTTGTAAGACTGCACCACCAGTATTATTTATATCAGCAGAAGACTTAGTAATATGTATGGTAGATCTCTCTCTCCCTCTCTTACTAGGCATGAGTTCCTTCAACAAAGTTTATATAAACAGTCGTGGTTCTTAAGTACTTAAACTGCGCTTTTTATTACCTTAGTTGTTTCCTGCTTGCAAGTCCGATTTTTTTTTTTTTTTTTTTTTTTTTTTTTTTTTTTTTTTTTTTTAGGAACAGTGCAGTTGCAAAAAATAAAAAAATCAGGCAGCACTCTATTCGCATATAAATAAAACACATTTAATTACAATAATAACAAAGTACATTAAATAAGTGATAGGGAGGTACCTATCCTTTAGACTTTTAGCATAAAGAACCAAACTTTCCTTTTTCAAAACTAGATAACTATACAATATAATTACTCAATTACTGACACTAATTTACTCTCAAAGAGATTGGCTAACTATGCCAAGTTATCTCACAAGTTATATTTCAATCAATAATAGATCAGAGGACTTTCTTAGATACTCCTTATTACTAATTCTTATCAGTCCATCTATAACATATCTCCTAGATTACAAAAGTAATTTACAATTAAAGATGGAACTTACAGAGGCTCTTTGTCACACATTCTTCGAAAGGTTCTGCATAAAAGTTTCTATGCCCTTTTTCTTTCCTCAGGCCTTGGCTTTCATCTGGAGAGTCTTGCTTCAAGGGGGTTCGTCGGATTACTGGCAAACCTTGGACTGCAATTTTTCTGGTATTCAAAAAGCTCAGGCAAGAAGTTTCAGCATACAGGCTTGAAGATTGTTCTGCGGCCTTTAACTCCAGTTGACTTCTAACAGCAAAAAGGACATCCGACACTCTTAGCTCGGATTTGCCTTAACTTCTGGTTCGGGCTCTGCCTATGGTCTGCAGCTTGCCTCTGCTCTGGTTCCGACTGTCCTCTGCTGTGGTTCCAACTGCCTCTCACTTTAGTAACTGGGGCCTTCCTCTCCTCTTTTGCCGACTTCTGATGACTCTCTGCCTTCCGATGTTTGGCTCAGTCCCTTTTTATTTTCCCGTTCTCCGGACCTTGCACTAAGGGTTGTAAACCCCGAAGAAAATTGGCATTTCTCCTTGATCCTTTTGATAAGGCCGGCCTGTTGTTTCTTCTTGTCCATGCACTCTTTTTCCTTATTTTGTCAGGCAGCTGAAACTTTTCTGAAACTAGCAGATCTCTTTGATACAAACTCCAAAGATGTTTATGCTCAGAGCGCGCAACCACCTCTTACACACACTTTATCAAAAAAAACTTTCTTGTGCTCTTTATACATAGCTATTACACAAGGTTCCGATGGCAAAGCATTGCCTTTGTTTTAGACATTCTAGAAACTTTAGTTAAAGAAGTAAATACAATTCCCAAAGGGTTACTTATAAAAATATCTAGCATAAAAAACATAGAAACAAACAAGTTTATTTACAGTTCTCATGGGCCTTGACCTCTGTAAAAATCTATGTAAAGCGCTTTGATATTCTTAAGCTACAATCAAGTTTTACACTATAACATGGAGGAGGCCCACATCCAACCCATCTCAAAGAAAGAGTCAACCAACGAACTACCACCCAATTGCTCTCACTTGTGTTCTCTCAAAAATCACGAAGAACGTCATCAACAACCAACTCTTGAACCACTGGAGACATAACTAATCAGTGACCACCAGTATGGATTCTGCTACTCGCCATCTACAGTTGATCTTCTTGCTTTCACCACCTACTTGTAGACTCATGCCATGGAGAAATTTGGAAAAACTCACATGGTTGCCCTTGACATTTCGGTCATCCTATGGTCTGCTTTCGTCATTCTTCTGCAAATGGAATGCCAAATTTCTCGCTGGTCGTTCAACATGTCATGGTGGACAGTTTACTGTCCTCAGATTTCCCCATGAATGCAGGAGTATCTCAGGGTTCTGTTCTTTCACTCACTCTCTTCCTCTTGTATATAAATGACCTGCTCTCAAAGACTTCCAATCCTATCCATAGCTTTGCTGACAATACACTCCATTCAACAAACCTTGCAGTGCTCAAGCTTTAGAATCCTCAAGATCTACCATGATAAGGGACCTGAACTCAGATCTCCTAGCTGTAGGGACAACCTTGTGAACTTCAATGCAACCAAAACTCAGTTCTGTCTGATCTCTCGCAAGAAAGAGCTTGCATCCTTCCTCCTTACCTTCAGCAATACTGAGATATCCAAATACGATTAAAATTTCTCTTCTTGAACTGATCTGCACCTCTTATCTTTCCTGGCACAACCACATTTCAACTATAGCTAATGCAGCTGTCAAAAAACTTTGTGTACTTTTTCACAGCTGCTAACTCTATACAAAGCTCAAATCCACCCAACCATGGAATTCTGCTCTCATATTTGGTGTGCACGAAAATCCTCTCTAAGATTGCTCAATTCTATCCAGAAAAAGGCAACCTTGCTAATTAATAGTCTCTCCCCCTTCCTTCAGAAAGACACTTTAATCTCTCTTTCACAGATATTCAGTTTCTGCCTTGTGCCTCTTCTACAGATACTTTCATGGCCAGTGCTCTGCTGAATTGGCCACTATTATTCCTCCACTCTCCTCCAAAATCACTGAAACAAGAACCACTGCTAACCAACACCCTTTTACAGTCCAACTTGAAACTCATTAAACCAACTTCACTGCTTCTTTCATTCCATCTACTTCTGTCCTTTGGAACAGTCTCCCCACTCTGCCTTCCCCCAAAGAAACACATAGCACTAATGTGCTATATGTCTTGTGGCCTTTTGTGTGTTGATCAGATATTTAAAAAATAAAAATAAAATAAAAAATTTACAATCTCTTCACGGTCTCATCAGTTCCTCTCTCTCTCGATCTTTTGCTTCACCTCTTACTTCTCCCTGCTTTTCTTGCTCACATTACCTATTCTCAATGCAGCACTAGTCTCTCTAACTCAGTGCTTCCCAAACTTATGGATGTAAAGGTCCCTTTGGAAAAATTAAAATATTTCACAGCTCCCATCGAAAAAAAAATTGCATGTTATCTGTGCTATCAGCGCAGTCACCCTGCACACCAAGCATATTTCTTTCCCATGCATTGCATGCACCTGTGTACGCTAGCAATGAATCATTAATTTAAAGCAAGAAAAACTTGGCTGTCTTAAATGAGTGCAAGATTTTGCACTCCCCGAGTGGTTAGGGTATCCGCTCTCCAGCGAAAAGACCGCAGGTTCGAATCCTGCCATGGACATGGATGTTTGTCATTGTCTGTGAAAATATTAGTGGTGGTGGTGGTTGGCGGTAGATGGCATTTGTGTAGTTGCGATCAGTTGGTGGATTGAGTGGTGGAGACAGAGTTGTAAAGCAGGTGACCTCCCTCGATGAGTCTTTGGACTCCCTGGATGTGTCTAATAATAATAATAATTATGGGAGACTCCAGGAAGTTCCTAGACTCATCGAGAGAGGGTCCTAAACATCATGTCCACACAACTATTCGATATTCTCACAGTATCTATCATACCTTGCCTTGAACTCATTCACTGTCATAGCCCAAAACAGACTCTGGCAGCTTATTCCACTCATTTACCACTCTCCAAGTAAAGAACCCAGCTCTAACATCCCTGCTAACCACATTCTTGCCCAGCTTCCATGTATGGCCCCTAGTCCTCCCACCACCAGTCCTATTCTCAAAAATATCTTTTGGATTAATCTTATAGAAACCCTTCAGCAATTTGAATGTCTCAATCATATTATCCCTTTTCCACTTATTGACCAATTTTTGCAACCCACAAATCTTCAACCTGTTCTCATAAGGTTCATTCCACAGACCTGCTATCATCTTGGTCACTCGCCTCTGGATCCTCTCCACCTACTCCCCATCAAGAAGAAACCTAGTTTACCAAATCTGGGCACAGTAGTCGAGATGAAGTCTTATGAAGGCTCGGTACAGAGGAACAATAACTTGCTTGTCTCTGCTCGTCAAAGTATTTTTCAACAACCAAGTGAGTTGAGCTGATTTAGCCACTTTTGCAATGTGCTCCCTAAATTTCATCTCGCTATCCACCAACACTCCCAAGTCCCTGGCCTCATCAATTTCCTGGAGTACAATTCCACCAATGTGGTATACTGCTGCTAATCTTTTCACTCCAAAATGCATAACCTTACATTTTGTCACATTAAATTAACGTCCATTCTCCTTAGCCCAGAACTCCAATCTATCCAAATCAAGCTGCAAGATTTTGACATCTTCTGCATTTATTATTGCCCTACCCAACTTTGCATCATCAGCGAACAAATGAACTGTTCTTCTTAGATCCTTTCCTATATCGTTAATGAACAAATTAAACAGCAGTGGTCCAAGAACAGAATCCTGTAGCACACCACTAGTCACAGGTCGTCTTTTGGACTCTACTCCTGAATAAACTACTCTCTGATATCTCTCCATCAACCACCCACCTATCAATTTCACCAACCCTATATTCATTCCCATATGTTACAGCTTACGGATTATAATTCCATGTGGTATCCTGTCAAAGGCCTTAGCCAGGTCCAGCAGTATCACTGTAAACCCATTACCCTTATCCAGTTCAGCCATCACTGTGTTATAAAACTTGAGCGAATCTACCCTTCACAAAGCCATGCTGTAACCAATACAGTATCTCATTTGCATCAATCCATTCCTGTATTTTTCCCTTGACTACTTTCTCCAAGACCTTGACAACGACTCCTGATATGCTTATCGGTCGGTAATTTGTAACAGTAGTCTTGGACCCTCCTTTATGCAGTGGAACTATTTTCCCCCCTCTTTCCACACCTTCGGAACTAAACCAGACACGAGACTCAGATTAAACAACATGGTCAAGGGCACTGATAATTCTTTAGCCGCTTCACATAAGACCCGTGCCCGGTATACCATCCAATCCCACAGATGTATTCACATTAAGGTTCTGTAATATACTAATCACCTCCACTTCATTCATCACAATTCCCATATAAATTAATGGTGCCTTCATTCTTTCAATGTCACCACCTGGACAATACTCTTGCAGAGTGCTTACTCAGTAATTCCATTATACTGACTGATTCAGTGACCTCCTTACATCAGCATTCCTTAAAATCATTCTGCCGTGTACAGTTTTTTTTTTGCTTGCAGCATATTGAAAGAACTGTTTGGGATTCTCTTTAGCTAGCATAGCTAGTTTCCTTTCATAATCCGCTTTTGCTTTTTTTTTTTTTTTTACCACACTCAGTTACGCTTCTGGCCTGCACTTTATAACGTTCGTGTGCCTGCAGGTCACCTTTCTCTTTAAATTCCCTCCACAGTTGTTTCTTTTTTTGCAGCTCAAGCTTAATGGTGTTATTCATCCATTTAACCCCTACTCGTTTTACTATTCGGACCCTAGGTATACAATCAGCCATAACCTCCTGTAAATGCTCCTTGACCACTTCCCATGCTCTATCGACATCCAGCCCTTGCAGTTTTACATGCCATGGCACTGAACCAAGCAATCTCCTAAGCTCGTCATACTTGCCAGCGCAGTAATTCCACATATGCCCTGTCTTAATCGAAAATTCCACACCTTTAGCCACCTACTAGGTCAAGACCTTATGATCACTCTCACCAATAGGTGGCAACATGATCATATTCATTACAGTCAAATTTTCAGATGCTATTACCAGGTCAAGCACTCTCAAACCCTTAGTATTTTCAATTACATGCTGTCTCAGGTAGTTATCCCTTAATAATTGAATAAAATCCAGTTTCTTCCTCACATGTGTCCTCTCCTCCTTCCAATCAATGTTACCATAGTTGAAATCCCCCATAATAATTACCTTCCTTCCACTCATTTCATCAATTTGTTTATGCATACTATCTCCACCATCTATTCCATCACTTGGTCTATAGCAGCACCCAACTGTACATTTTGTTCTGCCAGTCTCAATCTATACCAAATAGCCTCAAATGAGCTCTTTTCACTATCCTGCAATACAACTTCAATTCTCCTTGGCTGCAGTTCATCAGCTATCATCAATAACACTTCTCCCCCATTTTATTCTCTCTGTCCCTCCTAAACACACTATAACCTACACGTTCTATCCCACTAACTATATCATCTTCCATCAACAATACCTATGAAAGTTATTCCATTATCAATACCTATGAAATGAAACTTATATGAATAAGCATATATTTACTAATATTCATTAAGCACTGAAATACGCAGGAAGCAAAATTTGTGAACCAACACCAATGTGTGATTTTTTCCATTAAAATATAAAAAATAACAAAAAAAAAAATAAATAATAAAAATTAAATATGTTTCTGTTAAGATAAAAAAAATATGTACTTAGTCTTAAAACATTTTAAATTTGTTTTCATTATTTCAAGGCTCCCCTCAACAAAACTAACAGTCCCAATGGGGGCTGTGGCCCACAGTTTGGGAAGCTCTGCTCTAACTGATTCACACCAAATCCATTCAAATAAAACCCATCACTTAGTTACATTCCCATTCTTCCCCCCAAATGCATCCCACACATTCACAAATTCCACTCCCTTCTCCTCACACAACTCTGCCAACATACCACTCATGATCCCTGCTTTCCATCTCACCTGATATTCGTACATACTCTGTCACCAAGTCATTTTTTTCTAACCACTAACAACTTGCTTGCTAGTGTATTTTTCTTATCTAATGCATCAAGTATCCTGCTGATGCTGATTCTCCTTCTTTGAAAACACATCTTATGGAATCTCTCATTTACCACACCTCTAATAAAAGAATCTCCATATATTGCTATACTTGAGTCAATCATCACCTCTTTCTCTGCTTTCCTTCATCCTAACCTTTTGCCAATCATCCATTTTTATCGACCAGACATCTCATCTCATCTGCATATTTTTAATTTCACTTCTCATTCTGATCAACTAAGTTTTCAGTCTTACATACTGGCAATTACACTATCTGTCAGTCTATCATTTGTTTCTTTCGTATCCACATTCCAACTTTCCTTTGTTTGCATAGTGTCAGTTGCTTTCGTTTCTTCAGCTATACTTTCTTTCACTTCTGTAGTCCTGCTTGCTTCCATTCCATGATTTACACAATCATTTGCTCCTGCAATTGCTTCCGTTCCATGATTCATATGGCCATTTGTGCCTGCAATTACACTCTTTCATTCTGAGTTATCAGTTTCACATTTACTGATAACTCAGAGTCCAAGAGAATATCACACTTTCGATATATCCATACCCTCTCGTCTTCTTTTCAGTCTCTCCACAGTTTATCACATATACATATTACATTCACAAAATGTACCATTCTTGAAAAGTCCATGCTGTTAATTACATTTGATTTTTTTGCACTGCCCGACATGCCAATCTTGTTCCCACCTCCACTGTTGTCGTTCACTGCAAGATTCAAAAATAGTTTTGAATAAATGTGTTTCAAACATACAAATCTCTCCAATCACTCAGTTATGGTATAGTTTATTTTTCATAAACTATACCAAAATGAAAATCCAAATCACTACTTTATTACAAAAATAAAACTTATCTTTTCAACAACAACTTTCGACAGCCTTTTACTCTAGCACCTCTGTTAAACAGTTAAAAAGGTTGTAATTCTTTCTGTAAAATTTTGTCTGAAGAACATAATGGAGGAGCACAATGTAATAAAATCTTAATAGTTTCAGTCTTTACTAGGATGGCGGCAAGATTCAGTGTGGATATAATGGCTTGTATTGGTCTTCTTCCAAAAAACTGAAAATTGTAAGCTTTCATCGAGTTGCCGAAGAATTAGAAGAACTAAAAAAAATAAGGGCTATCTGGTAATTTATTTCTTTTTCTAAGATGAAATGGATCCTTAGATGAAGTGTATTTAATTTGAAAAGAAATTCCTTAAACTCAGAGGAATACTCTTCCATGGGGGATCCCTAGCTATTTCTCATGTATAGAAAAATTTCCTTTGTATCAATCTTATATCAATAATAACTAATAAGTTTCTAACATTTTTATAGTTATTATAACTAAATACATTATTATATGCAGATAATGCAATTTTAATTGCCAAATAGGGCATGAGAATATCTTCTGATAAAACAAAAGCTATGGCATTTAAAAGAAGGCAGCCAACAAGAAGCAAAATACAGGAAACCTCACTTAATGCGAAATGCGCGAATGGAATGTGGTAAAGGAATGTGAGGAAAGAAATAGCAGATAGTAATACCTAAAGTCAGGAGGATAAATCAAGTGGGAGTTAAATGGATGAATATCATCATTAAGCAGGAGCTATGAAAAAGGAAAAATTTGTGGAGAGAGCTGAAAGAGAAAGGTGACCAGCAGGCACATGAGCAGTAAAAAGCACAGGCAAGAAGGTGAACAATACAGGAAGAAAGGCAAAATCAGAGTATAAGAGGAAATTATCAGTACAGGTAATGTACTGCTAATTTCTTGTTATATGCAAGTTCATTATCCACATTTTTGTATATATGTGGTTTCATTATTGTGGTGCTTAAGGACTATCACCATTTCCTATCCAAGGTGTGAAAGCTTCTGTGCATGTCCCTGGTTTCCTATTCTTCTGTTCAGTGTCCACTGCATCCCTTGCCTTATTGGTCTATGCAGTATTGTCTGTATCTGTAAAAAAACTTCTGCACCCATTGAACAAGATGTTTGGAATGAGAAAAAAACAAAGGAAACTAAGTGAAAAGAAGAATGTGAATAAAGACCAAGGAAGAAAAGGCATAAGAAATCCTATTCTTCAGTGGTGAAGATGAAAGTTCTGAATCAGTTTGATACAAGTGAACATAGCATTGACATTCAAAGACCATGGGAATGAATGACTCTACAGTGATAATGCAGATACAATCCCAAGAGCATGCAACTGTTGATGAATCTCAGCATGACCACAGTAACAAAATTGCGTGTTGTGTAATTGAGAAAATGGAAAGGGTGCAAGCTGTATGGATTGGGCATCAGAACCAGCAGAACATGTCATTGCCTGGAGCAGTCATTTCACAGGTGAAAAATTGATATGAAGATCTGACAAAAGACGAAAACAACCAACACCTTTAACTGAAAGTTTTGGGTGGTTCAACTACTATAAGAATTGCTGTACATTCCACAGTCTCAATATGACTAGAAAGGCTTCAGATGACATTGCCAGTGAAGAATTTCATGAATTTCTCTTGAAAGCAAAGATAGCAGAAGGAGGTTACACAATGAGAAGTTAAAATCAGAAGTTGAAAACTGCAAGTCAGATTTCTGAGAGATTCTTAAAAGAGTAGTCTTCAGCCTCCGAGTCTTCAACTTCAGCATGCCACCTAAAGATGTGATTATGATGTGTTAATCGTGAAAATAGAGAACTACTTTAATAGTTATTTGTTTTATACATACTGAATATTTTATTTCCTACTCTCTTATGCCATATGAAAAATAGATACATTTTTCTGTTATCTATTACACCAACCTCTATTATCCCATGTTATAAGCCTCCCACTTTGTGTTTTTGATATATGCGGCGATTCTCGAAAATGCAACCTCCCCCCATGTATAACGAGTTACCTGTACTTGTCAAAGGTAATATCCCAAAGAGTTCTGGGATATTAATGAATGCCAATGGTAGGGAAGGTCAGTTCGTTGGTTCATAGTTTATTGGCATAAAAACAACAAAGGTCATACTGCACCATAGTAAAAGTTACAGCAATACATAAACAGTCAAAGAAAAATTGTAAATAATAAGAATGTACAAAAACCAAGCCAAAGAATGTAATATCTACATATAGATAAAATTACAGCAAATCTTATTACGGCAGTACATAAATAGTCAAAAAGGAATTATTATACAACATGCATGCATAAAAATTAAGTTGAGCAGTATCTACATATAAACAAAATTACAAGAGTCTAATGTGTTTGTATAAATTAATTCTTTGTAGAAAGTTAAAAACATCATGCAATCTGCCTGAGTGTATATGGATTAGCTAGAAATTTCATTCCTCTCATGTCAAGTGCCAGCTTTCCACCAGAATATGACAAATAGTGAGATGTGTATTGCATTTTTCATGCATGAGATAGTCATCAACCCTCAGTAAACAAGAATGTACAAGATAACTGATCTATTCAGAGCCTAGCAAGAATAACTTCCTCTTCTCTTTATATGTTGACTAGAATGCCAACACTTAATGTCATGTAATTTGTTTGTCAATACTTCCTGTCATGATGATGACTGCCACTGAGCAATTAGCTTTGATCTTATAAACTGTCTCTAGTTGTATATGGTACTGTCAAACAGTAAGTGAAGAATTGTATGAGCTGATTTAGCAGCTGCAGTCTCATTTCCCCTAATTCCAATGTGACTGGGAATCCAGCACAACTGAACATCAAAATTAAGGATTTTCATTTTACACCATATTGTAACATAACATAACAAACCTCCATGGCAGGTTTGCACTCCATCCTGCAACTTCCCAATATGTCAGCTACAGGTCTCATACTTCATCATCTGTCTACCTGCAATTGTGTAATGCATACAGAGCAGCCCACTCTGATTTCTTGCCTAGTTTCTAACTAGTTGTTACACCTATTGTAACAGTAGGTGTAACAACTCGTACAACACTGGATGTGGATTATACTTAAGAGAAGAGATAGCCTGTAAAGAGCTCAATGATCTGTATAAATGACACACTTTTTGGCAGTGGTTTTCTTTTATAAGCACAAGTGCAAGCTGAATGGCATGCAACTCTGCTGTATAATTACTGCAGTCAGGTGAGATCTGGTTGGAGATAATAATGTCAGGAAGC
This sequence comes from Typopeltis vanoorti, assembly GCF_054136105.1. Lineage (NCBI taxonomy): Eukaryota > Metazoa > Arthropoda > Arachnida > Uropygi > Thelyphonidae > Typopeltis > Typopeltis vanoorti. Next base: position 64,891,911 of record NC_143551.1, read on the forward strand.
ACAGCCAACAGAAGTATTAGTTCTTGAACCATCAGTATAGATGGGCAAGAAATCAGAGTGGGCTGCTCTGTATGCATTACACAATTGCAGGTAGACAGATGATGGAGTATGAAACCTGTAGCTGACAAATTGGAAAGTTGCAGGATGGAGTGCAAACCTGCCGCGGAGGGATGCTGTTATGTTCAGTGTAGGCAATGTTGTCAACATTCATGAGCTTCCCAATGCAGAGAAAAGAGACTAGTCCATGTAGCATGAAATGGAAGCAACTTTATCTTTATGGCATAATTAAAAGATAACTGTTTCCATCTAAGTGATAGAGCCAGTTCATTTGCTTGTACATAAAGACTGAGTGGATGATGTGCAAAAAGCACCAGTAGCTATCCGTATACCCTGATGATGGATGGGATCCAATCATTGCAGGTTACCCCCCCTGTCTTGCAGAACCAGACTTGATACCCCATAATCCAGCTTTGAACATAATTGCACAATAAAGACAGAGCAATGAATGATCAGCACCCCACTCAGTAGAGGATAGAGTGCAAAGATGAGTGCCAAGAACTTGGCTTCTGTAGCTACTGGAAAAACAGTTCATGCCATTCTTAATTCACAATCTGGGTGAAGAATGCATTTTTGACAAAAGAGTACACAGACACTTTTCTGTTGAAAACCTAAACCCATTACTAAGAGCACACAGAGAAACATGATCAATTGCTTGCTGAAGTTGTCTCTCAATTAATGATGCCAAAACATTATATTTATATTCTTGGTTTAATCCTTTATCCAAGTGTAAGCAAACAAAGTTTGCACCTAAAGTAATTTCAGGACTGGGCAACTCGTATATAGAGGCTAATGACTTCACATCATTTGCCTTAGTATCCCATAATGAAAAGCATATATCCTTACGGACATGTATGATGATATGCAAGAAATTATGCATATCATCATGTATGATGATATGTATAATTTTTTGGCATCAATCAAGTGGAAAAACTTCCAACATGGTTCCTGTGAAGACATTGTGCAAAGAACAGGAAAGTGATCACCTCCATATATGTGTGGACAGACTTATGTGTTCGTCGAACATGTTGTTTATTATTTTAACGGTATAATAGAACACAGAAACTAAGTAAATAATTAATTTATTAACTTGATGCTGATATTTCGCTGGTGTTATTGTGACAAACAGTGTTTTTGTACTCTGAAGATGCTGGTTATAACACCAGCGAAATATCAGCATCAAGTTAATAAATTAATTATTTACTTAGTTTCTGTGTTCTATTATACCGTTAAAATAATAAACAACACCTCCATATATGTTCTCTTCAACATTTCACATGAGTAGTGGAAAAATGGAAGTGGAGCAGATTGTAAGATCAATTGCAGAATATGAACAGGGAGGCATGCGGAAGTATCCAGTCTATTATTGAAAAGTGAGAGGTCGTTATCAAAGATTCTTTGAATGATTCAACCTTGTCTATCAGTGTTGCCACTACCCCAGAGTATTGTGACCATGAAAGTCACCCATTGAAAGTATGGGTTCAGACAGTTGCAAGATAAGATTATCAAGATCAATTTCATTACCTCAGCACTTGGTGGTAAATAAATTGAGCATACTGTGATAAGAAATCCCACAGAGAGGCAAATCGCTACTGCTTCCAGAGCAGTATTAAGTTGGACGTGATGGAAAGGAATAACTACCCACAGAGGATGGCTACTTCTCCATTAGCAGGACCATCAGTTCTGTTCCTGTGTATATCAGTAAAATTCCTAAAGGTAGGGTCCTCATTGAGTCTTAAGTACATTTCCTGTAGACAGAAACAAAAAGGTTTGCATTTCTGCAACAAAATCTTGATATCATCAATATTCTGATGAAACTCATGACAGTTCCATTGTAAAAATCTTCCTATTGCTTTGGCTTTATAGACTTGTCTGGTTTTCAGGAGATTGAGGGCTTACCTTTGTCAAGTTTACATTTATCAATTGTTTTTGAGAAATATAGACAGCCAATGTCCATCTCTTCCTCTGATAAAATATTCAATACATCTGATGTGTTAGGGTCAGTTGGTAAGTTTAATTTACTTTCAGTGGATACTGAAGTATCCATTTTTTTCTGTGGGGATGTCTAATGGTTTATCTTTAACTGATATCTTTGAATAATTTATTTGACAAGTGGGTTCTCATCAAATGGGACCATTTTTGAAGTTGTCTCTGGAGTAAGGCCATAGTTCAAGTGATTGATGTACTCAACAGAGAAGCACTCACGATCGCAAAGTTCAGGTATGGGGAAATTATCAGATGGTGGAATAGACATGAGTTTGAGTCGTTGTTGGCATTTTCTTAATTGTTACTTTCTAAGCATACGAGGATCTCAGAGTAGGTGTGGTGGTGGCTAGCTTTCTTTTTAGCATACTAATATGATAGGTTTTGTTCTGTTTGAATTTTTTGTATTTCTTTTTCATCTTTCCACTTTTGACATACATGAGAATAAGCTAGAAGATCTCCCTGACCACATTTAGCTTCTTTTGCAGAGCAAGATTGGTTATCATGCTCCTTACTACCACATCAGGGCACATGTGGTAGAACCACGACAGGCAGTTTGTGCATGTCCACATGCACAAACTGAGATACCCTGCTTTTACAGATGTTGTAGGCTAAAGTGTATCAAAAGTAAAGACGATGTTCCTAGTTGGAACTAGGTGACCATCCCTACGTATCAGGATGCACCTCACACCTGTCACTCCCTGATCTTTAAGCTCAGAACACATCTCCTCATCAGGAACATCAAGAAGAGTCCATTCTGATATCACTCCTCTACAGGAATTGAGCGTTTTATGAGGTGTTACTGTGATTGGTATTCCATCTATTGATGTTGCTGACAAAATGTTTCCACAAGGATATCACCAAAACATAATTTCTTAACAGTTTGGGAGGTCCTGACAGTACTTCTAAACCCTTTTGAATAAAGATGGGTGACATTTTTCCTATTGGCTTTTCACCTGTGGCATGGATCAAAAATACCGGTATATTTATACTAGTATTATACTTTTGTTTCTTATTTCTGTTACCAAATGCTATATCTATGGTATCAGTACTTGGTTGGGATTTTGTTAGGGGGCCTCCGAAATGTTTGAGGATGAAGAATTCATGTTCAAGGAGTTTTTGGTTTGGTGGCAGAGCTCCACCATGGAGCCACATATGGACGCCCACTTACTACGCTCAGGAGTGGAACACCAGGGCTACCTGGACGCTAGAATCCCGACCCTGGGGCAAGAGACTTACTACAACACCATTGACTCTTGCCTTCCCACTAGCCAAATGATCCTGGCCAAGCCACCCAGGACTGCCCATCTTGCTGAAGCAGAAGCTAAAGTAGTGCTAGACTACCAGGATCCCCCTTTCACGATGTCCACGGGTGAAAAAGAGGATGAATGAAAAGGGACAGTACCATTACCAGGAGTCTCCTCCACAACAGGTGCCTCACATGCAGAGGATAGGGAAGGCAACTAAATCAGATGATATAATTGAATTTACTAAGTGAACATTTTGCAAGATTATATCATCTGGTTGGAGATATCATAGTAATAAGAGAGGAAAGGGCTTATACAGAAATAGATGTATATGAACTGGAGGCGAACAGGATATCACAGAATCCTTCATGTGAATTCAGCTATGGCATTAGATGGTATATCACCTCGAGTTTTACAAGAAGGTGCTAGGAAAACGGCAGTATCTTTGACCACACTGTTTAATTTAAGTCTCAGCATTCAGCTTACAAGACTGAGACAGCAAATTGCCAACCAATCAGCATCTCAGGAGTCATGTTCAAGGTACTAGAAAAGTTGGTTAGCAGCAAAAAAAAAAAGAATAGCATACTATGTGGGGGGAGAGCATTGTTTTGTGAAAAGTAGATAATGCCTCAATAACTTGCTCACCTTTTATAATACAGTGATACAGCTGGCTGGGGCTTCGCCCAAGTAAACAAGGACCTCCCACTGTTTTCACCAGAGAACCAGAGCGAACAGCACAAAGTCAGCTACTGGAACAAATCTTGAAACACACCCCAACTCAACATCACTAGAGTTCAAGATTGGTACTATCAATAAAAGAAGCCTGAATGGTAAAGAAATGGGGCTAGCTGAGGAATTGAATAAGTACCACATCGACATAATAGGGGTGACTGAAACAAAAAAGACAAACTGGTCAGATCTTTCTGAGCAATAAATACAAAATGTTATATTCAGGCAATGACAATCAAGGAAAAGAAGGCATAGCTATAATATTCAACAATAAATACGAGGCTAATCTTCTTGAATGGCAGGCGATATCAAGTAGAGTGATGTGGGAAAATATGTATAATATCAGAATGAGGAACTGGACAATGAGACTTATTTGTGCCTATGGTCCCACAGAAGGTTCTATTAAGGTAGAAATGGGGGAATTTTTTGAGGCTTTAGAGAAAGCAACTGACACAATGAAAAGGGAAAAGTTGATCCATGTTGGGAATCCAAAATAGCAGGGTAGGAAATGATTGTCAGATATACAAAATTATTTAGGGAAAATTTGGATAAAAGAGCAAAGCTACTAATAATGGCAAATGCCTGTCGGATTTCTGCTCAGGACATGGACTACTTATTACTAAGACAATGTTCGAACATAAAAATGTGCACAGTCTCACTGACTACGTTATTCTTGATAGTGATGTTTTCTCCCTGGTGAAGGATACTAGAGAGTACAGAGGATTTGAAATTGAAAGTGATCACTATTTAGTCTTGAGCAGGATAAACTTGAATTTCATATTGAAAAGAAGAACATGTAAAGAAAGTTTTAAAGTGAACAAAAGTTGAGCAGCTCTCAGATGTGAACTGTAGACTAAAATACACAAACATTATTCAAGACAAAATGAAAAGGTTTCAGAACAGGAACCAATCCTTGAAGATTCAGTAGCAAATCCTGAAGAAAACATTGATTCAGGCAGAGAGGCATGAGGTGAGGTTTTCTGCAAGGATAGAAAAATCACAACTCCATGGTGGACACAGCAAGTTAAAGAGGCACTGAAGGAAAAGAAGAAAGCTTATCGAAAGTTCCTGGCAAATAAGTCAGCTTGTGCTCTTAGAGAATACAGAGACAAATGTAAGAAAACTAAACAGTGTGTAAAACTAGCTAAACGAAAGTCATAGGAAGACTTTGGTAAGAACACAGCAAATAAATATCAAGAAGGTGGCAAGATATTCTGGAAGTTGTTGAAAAAGCTCAGAAATGGAGGAAAGAGTGGTGTCAGGGGGAATTAGGGATGGTAAAGGTGACATGAAAACTAGAGAAAAAGATATCCTTGATGTATGAGTAATTACTTTGAAAAATTGCTAAAAGAAAAATCAGTGACAGGATATGGTAAAAAAAATACTGACAAGACATGCAATCAGGAATACATATCCATACTTAAAGTAGAAAAAGCCATCAAAAGCCTGTAATGTGAAAAGGCAGCTGGAGTAAAGGATATTAGAACAGAAAAATGCTGAAGTATGGAGGAATAAAAATCTTATAGTGGCTGCACTGCATAGTTCAGAAGGCCTAAACAGAGGAACGAATTCCAGATGACTGGAGTAGGACTCTCATAGTACCCATATACAAAAAAGGGAAATAAAACTGCATGTGAGAATTACAGAGGTATTTCTCTACTGAGTGTTCCTGCTAAGATTTATGCAAGAAACAATTGAAAAGGATTTTGGAAGGGACGCTTGGTGAAGATCAAGCTGGATTCGAGACAAATAGAGGCTGTCAGGATCGGATTTTCACTTTACAAGAAATAATTGAGAAATCATGGAAATATAACAAAGATCTGTATTTAAGTTTTGTAGATCTGGAAAAAGCATATAACAAGGTGCCAAGAGACAAGCTATTCAAAATACTACAGTTGTATGGTGTCAATGGGGCATTATATCAAGCTATACTTTGTCTTTATTTGAGTTGTAAGTAAGCAGTTAGAATTGAAGTACAGGAATATGGTTTAATATTCAATCTGGTGTCAGACAAGGATGTACATTATCCCCTCTGTTATTCATTATCTATATGGATCACATTATGAAGGAAATGTGGTATTAAACCTGATATCAAAATTGGCAATGTTAATCTCAGCTCTCCATGCAAATGATGTTATACTTCTAAATAAATCTAGAAGATTCCCTAACTAAATTGAATAACTGTTGTAATAGATATGGTATGAAGGCCAGCAATAACAAGTCAAAGATAATGAAAATCAGTAGAAAAATTGAAAACATCAACTGCATTGTGAATGGAGAACTTATAGAACAAGTAAAACATTTCACCTGCTTAGGCACAGTTTTTAGTGAAGATGGTACATTAAATATGGTAATAGACAACAATATCAACAAAGCTGGTATGGTAGTAAGTCAAATGAATAAATTTATATGGAATAAGAGAGAAGTTAGTCAAAACACTAAATTAGCTGTATACAAGAGTGTTCATATCAATTTTAACTTATGGATATGAAAGCTGGATTAGAAATAAAACACTTGACCAAAGACTTGAGAAATCATGGTGATAATCCTGAGAAGATTAGGGGCTTTAACAGATAGCATTAATCGCAACATCATATTAAAAATGAGGATATTAGGAAAGAACTTGAAATTATTAGAATCCAAGAATGGGTCAGGAGAGCTAATCTCAGGTTGTATGGTCACTTAAACAGAATGGGAGAAGAAAGATTTGCCAAACGAGTGTTCTCTACCAGGTTGGCAGGGAATAGACCTAGAGGAAGACCAAGATATAGGTGGATTGATACAGTACAAAGTGCCTTAGAAGACAGAAATATAAGATCCGATAATGTTGGAATCTTGACAGGTAACAGATTGATTTGGAGGAAAATTGTAGATAGGAAGTTAGTGGTGAAGTAAGTTTTTGATGTAGTACTATCATATCCTGTACACCCCTTGAAGGTGCATGTCAGGAAGTTGATGATGATACTGCTGGACTTTTCATAGGCATCTGACAGGATACTTCATGGAATTCCCTTCAATAAATTGCAGCATGATGATGGATATAAAGTTGGCAAAGTGGATAAGAGAATAGTTGATGGAGAGATACCAGACAGTTTATTCAGTATTTAGCAGGGCTCTGTTCTTGGGCCACTATTATTTAATTTGTACATGAACAATATAAGAAATGATCTGAGAGGAAGTATTCAGTTTTTACTGATGCAAAATTGGGTAGAGCAACAGTCAATATGTTAATATTTTGTAGGATGATTTAAATAGACTGGCAGTACCTTCAACGGGTGTACAGGATATGATAGTACTACATCAAAAACTTACTTCACCACTAACTTCCTATCTACAATTTTCCTTCAAATCAATCTGTTACCTGTCAAGATTCCAACATTATCAGATCTTATATTTCTGTCTTCTAAGGCACTTTTGTACTGTATCAAAAAAGAATGAATGTCAGGTCAATGTATCAAAGTGTAAGGTTATGCAAGTTGGGGTGAAAAGGTTATGAGCCATGTACCATATTAATGGAACTGTACTCTAAGAAATTGATGAAACCAAGAAGCTGGGGGGGGGGGGTTTGTTAATGGATAGGGAGTTAAAGTTTAGAGAGCATATTGCAAAAGTGGCTAAAACATCTCATTCGATTACATGGCTACTGAAGAACAACCTGACAAACAGAGATAAGCATGTCATTATACCTCTTTATAGGGCCTTGATAAGAATCATTTTGATTACTGTGCACAGATCTTTTAACCTGAGTTCCTTGGGGATGAGGAGAGGATCCAGAGGAAACTGACCAAGAAGGTGGCAGGCAGGTCTATGAAATGCATCTTATGAGGATAGGCTAAAGATTTGTGGTTAAAGAAATTAGTTGACAGGCAGAAAAAGAGAAGACGATATGATTGAGACATACAAATTACTGAAGAGTTTTTACAAGATTAATACAGAAGAAATTTTTCTCAGCAGGTCTGGTGATTGAGCAAGAGTATAATTAGCAAGGGTGCGAGGACTAAATTTTTTGCTTGGAGAGTGGCGAATGAGTGAAATAGGTTGCCAGAGTCTGTTCTGAGTGCCTCAACTGTGAATGAGTTCAAAGCGAAGTATGATAGATATTGCACAAATGTTGGCTAGTGTTTAGAACAGAGCCGGGACAGGGGTGAGTCAAATGAGTCACTTGCCTCAGGTGAAAATGGGAAAGAGCGGCAAATTAGTGAAAAATGAAAATTAATAACTTGCAAAATAAAAATAAAAATTATTTAAAATAAGGGGATATTAAATCCCACATTGTTTTAAAACTGAATAAGAAACTCAAAGATTGGAATCAGAGAGTTTCATGCCGAATATAGTATAATAAACTATAAAAGTATCGGCGATTACTAGCGTGAGCTAATGCAAGTAGCCCTAGTACGTAGTACAAACGCAGGCAACTCGCAGCAAGGTGGGTAAAGTTCTGATCGCTATTCTTGGTATTTTCCATAATGTAAAAACACATTTCCTAGGAAATGTATGCTGTTATTACATTACGGTGGGAGGTCATTACCCAGACCGGTTTCAGCCTTTATTGAGGCTTCATCAGTGAGTGTACATTATGGAAAATACCAATAATAGCGATCAGAACTTTACCCACCTTGCTGCGAGTTGCCTGCGTTTGTACTACATACTAGGACTACTTGCATTAGCTCACGCTAGTAATTGCCGATACTTTTATAGTTTATTATACTATATTCGGCATGAAACTCTCTGATACCAATCTTTGAGTTTCTTATTCGGTTTTAAAACAATGTGGGATTTAATATCCCCTTATTTTAAATAATGTTTATATCGCTGAAATGAACCTATTGGCTCTTTATATTTAAATAACTTAATGGACGCACCTTTTTGACAACTCGTACAGCAGAGTATATAAGTTCTTTTCGCTATACCCTTTGGTATTAATTTGGTCTAGCTACTGACTGATGAAGCCTCAATAAAGGCTGAAACCGGTCTGGGTATGACCTCCCACCGTAATGTAATAACAGCATACATTTCCTAGGAAATGTGTTTTTACATTATGGAAAATACCAAGAATAGTGATCAGAACTTTACCCACCTTGCTGCGAGTTGCCTGAATTTGTACTACGACTCCTCGCATTAGGTCACACTAGTAATCGGCGATACTTTTATAGTTTATTATACTATATTCAGCATGAAACGCTCTGATACCAATCTTTGAGTTTCTTATTCGGTTTTAAAACAATGTGGGATTTAATATCCCCTTATTTTAAATAATGTTTACACCGTCGAAATGAAGCTTATTGGCTCTTTATATTTAAGTAAAAAATAAAAAGCCAAATGTATCTTGCAATGTTCGTCAATTACTTTAAGCAAACCAACTATTTCCATCAGACACTCTCGCTCGATACACTCGTTTCCTCGTATGATATTGCGTAAGCGGTATGGTACGCGAGTTTGGGAATGTTCGTTGTACGTTAATGTGCATTATTTGTGCAGTGCGCTAGTATGACAGCAAGCAGAAGGTATTTTAAATACGTTAAACTTAAGGTAAGTTTTCTATTATATAAATTTGTAAAAATGTTTCATTGTATGTTACATTATATTACGACTGCAATATTATTTCCAATTTTTATTTGTAATGTAATCAAAAGTGATTACATTACAAATATATAATTTTTCTTTTTCAGATGAACTAATGGCATCAAGAAAACCCAGTGGTGCTGAATATAGGAAAAGAAGAAAATTGAGAAATGAAACAAATCAACATAGTGTAATACAGTTGCAAAATTGGTTAGAAAAACCGAGTACTTCAAATACAAGCAGTTAACTCGAGACAATACCAGTGGAGGCTCAAGAAAAGATGATTAAATTTGAAGAAAACACTATCATTGAAGATCAAGAAAAAGGAAGGGAAGTTGAAGAGGAAGAAATTGAAATACAAGAAAATTCGACAGAACAAGAAAAAGAGGTATTTAATTCTATTAATTTCAACGATCCTCCTTCATGGCCGCCTATTACGGATAAAATTAGATGCATTCTAATTGAACATGGACCAGAACAAGAAGACACTAATTTCAGGGAATCTGCTTCAGAGGATGGCAGGAGATTTTCAAAGGAATGGTTTTTTAAAAAATGTTCCAATGGAGGGCAAGTCCATTGTAACTGGCTCATTTTATCAAAAATATCTATGTCGATATTTTGTTTTTCATGTATCCTTTTTGGTAAAGGAGGTAAAACGGATTCTGCCATCTGCAATCAAAGCTGAGGATTTAAAGATTGGAAAAATCTAAATCAAATTTCCAATCATGAAAATTCTGTATTTCATCGCGACACGTATCTCCATTGGAAATGCTTTGAAAAAAACTTAAAATTTAGTCTTGAGCAAAATAAAATTGAATTTCATACTGAAAAGAATAATATGTAAGAAAGTTTTAAAGCGAATAAAAGTTGAGCAGTTCTCAGATGTGAACTGTAGACTAAAATACACAAAGATTATTGAAGAAAAAATGAAAGAGTTTGAGAACAGGAATCAAACCTTGGAGATTCAGTGGCAAACTCTGAAGAAAACATTGATTGATTCTGCCAGAGTGGCATGTGGTGAAGTTGTCAGTAAGGTTAGAAAAATTAGAACTCCATGGTGGACACAGGAAGTTAAAGAGGTAGTGAAGGAAAAGAAGAAAGCATATCAAAAGTTCCTGGCAAATAAGTCAGCTTTTGCTCTTAGAGAATACAGAGACAAATGTAAGAGAAAGCTAAACAGTGTGTAAAACTAGCTAAACAAAAGTTATGGGAGGACTTTGACAAGAACATAGAAAATAAATATCAAGAAGATGACAAAATATTCTGGAGATTGTTGAAGAAGCTTAGGAATGGAGGAAAGAGTGTTGTAAAAGGAGTTAGAGATGATAAAGGTGATATGTAAACGGGAGAAAAAGATATCCTTGAAGTATGGAGTAATTACTTTGAAAATTTGCTAAATGAAACAAGCAGTGCTGACAGTACAATGATAAAAAACACTGACCAGGCATGCAGTTAGGAATACATATCCATACTTGAAGTAGAAAAAGGCATCAAAGGCTTGAAATGTGGAAAGGCAGCAGGAGTAGATGATATTCGACCAGAAATGCTGAAATATGGTGGTATAAGAGTCTTACAGTGGCTGCACTGCATAGTTCAGAAAGCCTGGACAAAAAGACGAATTCCTGATGATTGGAGTAGAGCTCTCATAGTACCCATATATAAAAAGGGAAATAAAACTGCATGTGAGAATTACAGAGGTATATCCCTAATGAGTGTTCCTGGTAAGATATATGCCAGTATACTTGAGAAACTGGTTGAGAAGAATTGTGGGAAGAAAAGCTTGGTGAAGAACAAGCTGGATTCAGGTCAAATAGAGGCTGTCAGGATCAGATTTTCACTTTACCACAAATAGTGGAGTAATCATGGGAATATAACAAAGATCTGTATTTAAGTTTTGTCGATTTAGAAAAAGCATACGACAAGGTGCCAAGAGAGAAGCTATTCAATACGCTACAGTTATATGGTGTCAATGGGGCATTATATCAAGCAATACTTAGTCTTTATTTGAGTTGTAAGTCAGCAGTTAGAATTGAAGGAAGTACAGGAAGATGGTTTAATGTTAAATCTGGTGTGAGACAAGAATGTACATTATCCCCTCTGTTATTCATTATTTATATGGCTCACATTATGAAGGAAAGTGGTATTAAACATGATATCAAAATTGGAGATGTTAATGTCAGCTCTCTGCTTTATGCAGATGATGTTATACTTCTAAATAAATCTGCTACAAGTCTGCAAGATTCTCTGACTAAATTGAATAACTGTTGTAATAGATATGGAATGAAGGTCAGCAATAAAAAGACAAAGACAATGAAAATAGGCAGAATCATTGAAAATGTCAACTATGTTGTGAATGGAGAACCTGTGGAACAAGTAAAACATTTCAGCTACTTAGGCACGATTTTTAGTGAAGATGGTAAATTAAATATGGAAATAGACAACAGAATCAACAAAGCTGGTATGGTAGGAAGCCAATTGAATAAATTCATATGGAATAAGAGAGAAATTAGTCGCAACACTAAATTAGCTGTATACAAGACAGTGTTCAAACCAGTTTTAACTTATGGATCTGAGTCAGAAGTAAAACACTTGACCAAAGACTAGAGACCGCAGATATGAGAGTCCTGAGAAAGATTAGAGGCGTGAATAGATGGCATCAATGGCAATATCATACATATTAAAAATGAGGATATTAGGAAAGAACCTGACATTGTCGGCATCCAGGAATGCATTAGCAGAGCTAATCTCAATTGGTATGGTCACTTAAACAGAATGGGTGAGGAAAGATTAGCAAAACAAGTGTTCTCTGCCAGGTTGGCAGGAAAACGACCCAGAGGAAGACCAAGATATAGGTGGATTGATACGGTACAATGTGCCTTAGATAAAAGAAATATAAAATCTGATAATGATAATATTGGAGTCTTGACAAGTAACAGACTGATTTGGAGGAAAATTGTAGATAGGAAGTTAGTAATGATGTAATTTTTTCATCCTGTACACCCCTTGAGGGTACATGTCAGGAATTTGATGATGTATTATTAATATTATTTTGTCTCTATTATTAAATTAAATTACTGAAAAATTTGTAATATTCTAATTCATCTCATGTGTAATACTTATTTTGTTTTTTTTTGTTAAGGTTGGTGTGATTTTATTTTTAATATGTGTAATTTTATGTTCCTACTACTATTGTACTATTACTGCATTCTGTGACTATTTTTATTTAATAATTAATAAATTTATTTTCTTCCCAAAATCATTTATTTATTTAATTTTATTTAATACTTATTAGAAATAAAAAACTATATATACATAGGGGCGAAAATTTATCCTCCTGCCTCAGGTGAAAATAACTCTAGGCCTGACTGGTTTAGAATAATGTTTATGACCTCCCTCAATGAGTGTAAGTCTGACTCCATGAAATTGCCCTTACAATAATACATACATACATACATACATAAATGTAAAAAACATTTGTTTAGGTCAGTGGTTTCCAAAGTGTGCACCGCGGTGCCCTGGTGAGCTGCGGCTTCCTCACAGGGGCGACACGATTACAAAATTTTCATAATTTTATTTCCATTTTCAATTCAATGTGATATAACGCGACATCTAGCAGACCTGGTGCAAACCAGTAACTCACTTAGTAATAACTGTTTGCACAAGCCTCTACAAATGGTTACTAGATGACGCTCTACAATAATTAAGTTTCTCGATTGTTTTAGTAGTTTCTCAAACTTTCTCGGTACGTATATAAATAGCTGTCGGTTTCGCGCAGTCTTAGTATTGAATTAGTTTTCGGAGACTGTATCAAATGAATATTGTTGTGATTTAGTCAAGTGAAGTTTTTGAAGTATCTCTTCTCGTATGCATTTTTAAAAATGGATCAGTTTTTACTAAACAGTAATAAGCGTTGTGAGAAAAAAAGAAAGAGGGGCACACCGTCAAATAGTGGCAAGAGTGTGAAGAAGCGTAAATATCTAAAATATGATGACAGTTATTTGAACTTTGGTTTTATGTCGACAGAAGTCAATGGTGAAGGGAGGCCGCAGTGTGTATGACAGTTCTGGCACCAAAATGCATGCTACCAAGTAAGTTGAAACACCATTTAGAAACCAATCATCCCAGCATGGTTAGTACATCTCGTGACTACTTTACCAGAAAGTTAAAAGAATTAAATCAACAAAAAGGTAGTTTTTATAAGCAGGCGTCAATACTAAGCAATGCTTTGCTAGCATCTTACAAGGTGGCACATAGAATCGCAAAATATAGGAAGCCTCATACCATCACAGAAGAACTCATTCTACCGGCTGCTGTAGACGTGGTGAACATTATGATCAGTGAGTCTGCTGGGAAGCTGCTTTCGAAAGTGCCTTTGTCCAATAACACCATCAGTCACAGAATACAGCACATAGTGGAGGACCTCAATGATCAATTAATTGAAAAAAATAAAAGGGAAGGAATTTGGGTTGCAGCTGGATGAGGCCACAGATAATAATAATGATGCTCACTTGATTTTCTACGTATGGTTTATAGATGGTAATAACAATGTAGAAGACCTTCTCTTTTGTAAAAGTATCACTGCTGGGCTAAGGCTCAAGACTTGTTCGAGATCCTTGCCACTTTTATATCCAAAAATAATTTGAAGTGGACTAAGTGCGTTGGTGTCTGTTCTCATGGTGCTCTTTCTATGTCCGGCTGTTATGGAGGATTGCAGGCAATTATTTGAAGCAAAGCCCCCGAAGCACTGTGGACCCATTGCGTTATTCACAGGGAAGCACTTGCAACAAAATATCTGAGTCCTACATTGAACCAAGTCTTAGAATATGTAATGAATATAGTAAACTTCATAAAAACTTGGCCGTTGAAGGCAAGGTTTTTTCCCAAAAAAACTATGTGAGGATATGGAATCCAAGCACACGTCTTTCTTGTACTACAGCACTTCGTGATGGCTCTCTCATGATAATGTTTTGTCTTGTATGTTTGAACTGCGACAGGAAATTTATATTTTTCTTAAAGAGGAAGACCACAAGTATACTGAAAATTTTGTGAATGAAGATTTTTTGGTGAAACTAGCATACTTATGTGATATTTTTGAAAAGATGAATGCTCTGAAACTCTCCCTGTAGGGATGCAACATGCACCTTTTAAAGTCGATTGAGAAAATTTCAGCTTTTATAAAAAAAATAAAACTATGGAAAAGAAAAATGAATGAAGACGGAGGCAAAGAATGTTCCCCCCTTGTTGCAACAGTTTTTGACCTCCAATGGAGTTGATTTCTTTTGAGGTATGAAATCCATTTTTGAAGAACACTTAACAAGCTTATCACCTGGTTTGAGAAATATTTTCAAAATGATAATATCGATAAATTTGCATGCACTGAAGATCCATTTAATGCCAGTACTCCATCTGAATTTACTGCTGCAGAAGAAGAGAATCTTATTGAGTTGTCTTGCGACAATACGTTGAAAACAAAAATTAGCAGCATGGAACTAACTGAATTTTGGATATCAGTAAAAGATGAATATCCCCTTCTGAGTGAAAAAGCTCAGAGAATTTTAATTCCATTTGCGACTTCTAATTTGTGCGAAGTTGGATTTTTGGCTGTCGCTGTGATAAAAACTAAGTATCACGTGAAAATCAATGTGGAGAAGGAAATGAGGGTGGCTGTGTCCAGTTTGATTCCAAGATGTAAGAAAATGTGAGGTGATCAACAGGCTCATCCATCCCACTAATGATAATAAGTTGAATTTGTTCAATTACTTTTTTGTGATCTTAAATATGTGTTTTATTTATTTTTACCTAACCCTTTAATTAAAAAAAAATTATTCACTATTTCGCAAAGTGTACTTGTTAGAATTTGACATAGGACGCCTTGGGAAAACCTGGATTCAGCAAGGTCACCAAGAGTCGAAAAAGTTTGGGAACCACTGGTTTAGGTTGTTTATCTTTCTATGTGACAAATTCTGAATCCTATTCTTTTTCTGACCAAAAAGTGCATGTTACATAATTTTTCCGACTAATTACGAAGGCACTAAAGAAGTGGCATAGGCTTTAAAAACACATTTGACAAATAAATACAACTGCTTTCATCAGCATTGCCCTTTTGTGTACCTTTGATAAACAAAATGGCAACGTGCATAACATGAGAGGAGGAATCTCATAAAGGACTAATATTGAAACTAGGATTTAAAAAAAAATCAATTCTGTTCTAAATATCCCACTATTTTTATACTGATAATTTGGAAAATCCTTATAACACTTCAAGACAGGCACACATACACACGCTTGAACCAGTGACTAAAGTCAACTGATACAATTAACTTTTTTACTGCTTCCTTTTTACGATGTGGTTCTTATTAATAACTGCATAATTTGTGTTATTTTTATTTCTCAGGATAATATGCCAACAAGATTAAAATTAAGTCCTGTTTTTATATATCTGTGTGTTTTAAAACAAAGAGCATTTGAGGGAATACAGGTTACAGAGGTTGGTGGACAGGAGGAGCTATGACAGACCTTCAAGTCAGTTAAGCGATTCTACCAGATTAATAGAGACGGAATTATAATAAATAAAGTGGATGTTACAATGGGAAAGACAAGAGGCTATCCCTGGAAGTTGTATAAAGATGTAGTAAAGAAGAGTGTGAGGGATAGATTTTTTATGTGGAAAGTTGTTAGTGACCGCATTGCATTTGACAGAGTGTATTGTGAATGCAGAGAGTGTAAATAACTTCAAAGTTCATTATGATAGATATGATGCTGTTGAGTGAGCCTCCCATGATGAGTATTGACTCTATGGAGGTTACCAAAATAATAATAATATAATAACAAAGAGAATAGTATGAATACATAGGATAAAAAACATGTTAAGCTATATTACAGAATGAAAAACATACCTGCTGCTGTTTTGCTTTCAGAGCTAAGAGCTGCTTTAGCACTACCTAATGCAACTAACCACTGCTGCCTTTCTTTAGAGGTAGCAGCTTTCAAATAGAAATGTTGTTCAGTGGGAATAACAAGATCCAACCGACGAGGGTCTGTCTGGTGAACTGTGAAATGAAGTAAAATAAAATTTCTCAGGTTTTTTGTATATTAAATATAATAATATTACAAATACTTAACACTAAGTTTTGCAGAAAGAAAAAGTTACTGAGAAAATAAATAATATTTGACAAAACATATTTTAAGAATTGGATTCGAACAATAATTCGTTAGTTTATGTTATACCTCATAAAATAGGAAAAATTATTACTTTTCACAGTTTATATTTAAACAGAATATGACCTCTTGTTACACTTCTGTCTCCTTCTATTCTATGAAAAATCTTTTTCATGTTAACCTGTTGACAACCCCTTACTAATTAATATGTCTCAATCATATCCCTCCTTCACTTCCTCCTATTTCTGAGACTGCAAATGGCACTACCTCAATGTCTTCATACTCAGAAACCACATTAATCAAACTTCTTTGGACCTTCTTTTACTATATCCTCATCCCCATGAAAACCAGGTGATAAAATATGTCCACAATAATCCATGTAACACCTGATTAAGACCTTGGACAATAGAACCATAAACTCTTTACTACTGAATATCAAGGCCCTAATTATTGCCACGATTTGATGTAATGACTTCACAACTTGAGCAACATTATCCCTAAACTTCTCATCTCTGCACCATGATTCAAAATTCTACCACCGATCATATATTATGTATCCGAATCCTTGCATAAAGTTAAACCTTATTCACTGCAACTAAAATGGACGTTCCATTCACTTAAACTACTCAGTTTATTCAGATTCTACTGATCATTTGTTTGACTCCTCATGGTTTTTCATAACCTTGCTTCACTGCAAACAGCTGCATATCAAGTTAAACCTGTACAAATATCATCAATATACGAGTTAAACAACAATGGCCCCAGCACAGTCCCTGCAGCATACCAGAAGTCCTCTTCTGGGCTAGCATGCCTCCATACACAACTTGCTGAAACCTGATAGCCAATCATCTATCCAACTCACTGATCTAGTATCTAACTAACCTTATCCATTTTCAATTTAATTATCAAGTCATATGGCAATGTATCGAATGCCTTTGCAAAATCTACGAATACCATTATATGCATAGTAGTATTCATCTTCCTTTTCTAAGGAATTCATCACCTTGTAGTATGTAAGCAAATCTGTAAAACAGGATTTCCCTTTAAGAAAGGGAAATCCTGTTTTTTAAAGGATTTCCCTTTAAGAAAGGGAAATCCTTACCATCACAGAGAAGACTACTATTATAAACTTAATTCTGTATCACAGCTCTCACCAAACACTCCAACATCTTAACCACAACTCCACAGACCGGCCTATAATTTGTAGACTCAGTTTTATTAACACATTTGCAAAGATAGACAATTTTAACCTCTTTCCAGTCTGTTGACAATTGCCCTGTTGCAAGACTTGCTAAACAGGTCATGTTAATGCTGCTTTTAACTCCTTGGGACATTTCTTTAAAATAAGTAGTGACATTGATGACATGAATGTCATCATTCTTACTGACTTTAGGTTTATTTCCATGTATACATCTTGATTACACACAATCAGTCAATCCTCTCCCATTTCCTCTGCATTCAAGCTTCTCATGATGTCTCTCACTTATGAGGATGAAATACAGGATGTTGGACATGCAGGTGTATATGTTCCAAAGGGCTTAGTACTGAGTAGGGAAATTATTGATGCTATTTCAGATGAGCATTTCCCATGGAACTATTTGTAGAATATACATATTGTGGAAACCAAACATTTGTGCAAAAGTGGGGGAAGTGAATTGGTAAGGGATATGTCATTTATCAATCGAATTGCTCTTCTCTGTACTGAGTCAAGCATTTTGAGGGAGCTTTTAGGAGCCCCCACTCCAAATGTGAGAGGAATATTCGACAGCTGAGCAGATTTGTGATTTGTATAAGGTTAATAGCTGTTCAGAGGTGAAATAACGTCTTGATCGAAAGAGAAAGCCTAGTTTTTTGGAAGCTGAGGATGCAATGGTTGTGATGTGTTTATGCCAGGAGAGGCTTGATGTCAGAGTAATTCCAAGAAGAGGAATCTCATCTTGTCTGGAAATTTCAGTGTTATTAAAAATAATACTGAGGAAAAATGGTTCTTTTTTGTGAGAAATAAGACAGAACTGGGTTTTACTAGCATTGAAATTGACAAGGTTATCGGAACCCGCATTGGAGGATGGCTTGGAGATCAGAATTGATGGCAGTGGTGGTTGATATTCTGTAGATTGAGGTGAATTGTGTAGAGTAAGTTTATCAAATGAAAGGGAGGAGTGCAATGTGCTGTCATTTGCAAAACAGTATTGGGTTGAAGGTCGAATAAAGTAGGTCAATGACATACAGAAGGAAGAGGGTTGGCTAGAGAACATAACCTTGTGGGGCCACTGCATTAGTTGGATGGTGAGAGGATAAGGAACCATCTACCATCGCACATAGTGTACATCCAGACAGATAGCTGGTAATCCAACTGCAGAAGTCCTAAGACAGTCCAAATGATGGGAGTTTGCTTATCAAGTCTTTGTGCCAGACCTGGTCAAAAGCTTTGGAGATTTCAAGTGCCACCGCTTGATTTGCCAAATTTCTCCATGGCATTTGTCCAGAGATGGTGATATATGAGAGTAGATTTCCTGTTAATCGGCAGCGATGGAAACCATACTAGTGGTCGTTTAATAGCTGGGTACCTTCAAGTAGTGTAGGAGTTTGGAAATGATGGTTTTCTCCATCACTTTAGATAAGACTGAGGTGAGTAAGATATGGCTGTAGTTAGATTCCAGCAATTTGTTGCCATTCTAGGGAATGGGTTGAATGTAGGCCAATTTTCAGGCTGTGGAATAGATACCAGTGGAGTAAGAGAACATATAGGCAGCATAGGATATCAGTCAGTTCTGTGCACAAACTTTAGGACAATTTGGGAAATACCATCAGGGCCAGGAGACTGTGTCTAATTTAGACAATATATATTTCTGATCTCTTTCTAGTGAAAGGATATAGGGGAGAATTGTATGCTGGACAGCTGGAGTGGCTGGGGGTGGGGCAGTTACCATTGTCAGTTATGCATTCACTGGAGGCAAAGTGTGAAGTCAGGAGATTGGCTTTTCCTGTGGGTGATGATGCTATAGGACCATCTGGGTATGATTGGGGTGGGAATAGTGTTGGGCAAAAGTCACGACCAATTGCTTTGGCAAGAGACCAAAAGGCATGGATGCAATTTGGGAAGGCTGCAAGTTTCCTGCTTTTTTCCCATTCAAATTCTGTTTTGGAAACACTGATAGTTTTCTTGTATCTATTTCGGGCTTAGGTATAAGTATTAAAGGAGGATAGAGTTCTTGATGTAAGCCAGTTGTGGTATGCTTGATTTTTAATTTGTAAGTCTTGGCACATCTTTTGAAGAACTAGGGTTTAGTTAGGGTATGGCAGTTTGGAGACGTGTGGGGAATGTGTATTACTTTGGTAATATGTTCGTTGCATATATCTGGATTGGAAGACTGGAAATAACAGTCCAAAAATGGGAATAAGGCATAGAAGTCACGGAGACTGTCCCATTTGGCACTGTTATACTGCCAAACAACTCTTGTATGAGAGTGGCTATGTAAGCATTGTCGCATGGGTAAGATGAGCACTAGACTGTGTTCAGAATTACCCAGGGGGTCTCACTACATTCATTATGTATTTGGAAGAGTCATTGGCAAGGAAGAGATCTAGGGTATTTGGGGAGTGGTTTGGATTATCTGGTATTCTGGATGGTATGAGAACAATTTGTGTAAGATTGTTAGTGATGGGAAATGTTTCAGCATCTCTGCCTGCAAGATCTGTACAACTGGAGGAGGAAAGCATTTAGTGTTGTGGACATTAAAATCACCTAGGAGGATGATTTAGCTGTTCATAACTCTGAGTGGTTGGTGGCATTAGGAGAGTGATAGAGACAGCAAATGAATTTGAGTGGGGAAGGGATATTTTCAACCAAAGAAGGTCAAAGTTGGGCGATTCTTAGGTGCTCTCTGGTAAGATATGTCAGAACGGATATATGTGCAGATGCCACCCTTAGGTCAAAAGGAATTAAAGAGTGTGTAGTTTGGAAGGTTGAGATGGATAGATGAGAAGGCCGAGTGCTGGGAGAGGTGAAATTTGAGGTTCTGATAAAAAATAGATGAGGTTTGGTGGACTGAAGACGATAGTGGACACTATTAAGGTTGGAGCAGAGGCACAAATGTTAGTGAAGTAAATGTGCAAGGGTCCTGCATATTTACTATGCAGTGCCTGCATAGTGGTCTCCATGGTGGCTACTAGTGGTGTCACTTGGTTTTTGCACTAATTTAACTTGTTTGTAGTTGATGATCCAACTTTTGTCTCCATTTTAGTGTTTTTCTTCAAGTTGTCTTCGAAGATGGCATCCTTATCCCTCTAGGCAAATGTTAAGTAAGGTTGAGCATGTATGCGCGATTGGGGCAAGTGTCCTTGAACTCGTTATTTATCAGCGTTATTAATTTGGATGTGTTGTCAGTGTGTCAGGTCACTTTCATGAGACATGGAAAGTTCGTTTCATCCTTTCTTTTATTTATGGGTCCGAAACAATAGCATCTGATGATATTTCTGGGATCGAAGTTGCATTCTCCTGCTAATTTGCTGGTCTTCTTTTAATGATTTACCATTTCCTGTCAGAAAGTTCAAAATAACAGTGTTGAGTCACCTATTTTTGGTCAATTGAGTCGTGTACCATTGATGCAATTAGGTTGCAGAGTTCATTAGCAGGCAAGGGTGCACTTGCGATGTGGCACTGATTGTTGCATAACTTGAGTTTAGTTTCCAGCGTTCGGATTTTGGAAGAGAAGGTTTCAATCATAGTATTAAGGTGTTGATCGAGGTTTTTGATTCGTCTGCCTAAGTTCAGAAGCCGTTTTATGGAAGGAAGGTACAGCAAACAGAAAAAAGACTGGTTAAGATGTATAAAAAAATTTGTGTGCCATTTCGTTTATTAGTACATGTTTGAAACCATTAAAAATCATGACTTCAAAGCATGCAGTTCATGACTTTTAAGGTTTTTTGTAAGGTTATTTTGGCTCTTATTTGATTGTTTATAAATTCTTCCGGGAACATATTACTAAACTTTGTTCTTAACTGTAATTGGAATGATTTTTGTTGTGAAATAAATTCTATCCCCAAATTATACCTAATGAAAGTAAAAAAAAATAACTGCTCAAAAGAAACTACTTCTCTCGAATCAAAGATACCAATTTTGGATCATCTTAAGGGGGAAAGATATATGATGTAGGTTCCAAAAGTTTCCAGCCTGACATACAAAATTCATGCCAATTTTAAACTGCCAATGCATGACAGACAGCATCATCTATGGGAAGATTAGTGTACCAGTTTGAACTCTCTACCTTGCATCATTCAATTGGAGGCACTTGTTTGACTAACACATGACATGCTAAGTGGCTGTAAAGTTAAAAATTGAGCACCACGCTGTGATAAAGTTTTTCACCAAGGAAGGGCTTTCTCCAAGTGCTATCAAACAGCGATTGAATGGTGTTTATGGGGAAGCTTCTCCTTCATATTCCACCATGAAGAAAAATGTGCCGAATAGTTTCGTCTAGGAAGAGAGTATCGAAGATGGCCCTCGTGATGGTCAGCCTGAGGAAAATGTTGAAGAGGAACTGCTCAATGACAGACAGCTGAAGCTCAAAGAAATCTCAGCAAGGTTGGGGCTTTCTATAGCAACTATCTTTCGCATCAATCACG
The DNA here is from genome assembly GCF_054136105.1 of Typopeltis vanoorti. Lineage (NCBI taxonomy): Eukaryota > Metazoa > Arthropoda > Arachnida > Uropygi > Thelyphonidae > Typopeltis > Typopeltis vanoorti. The sequence continues at coordinate 64,914,272 of NC_143551.1, forward strand.
AGAAGCGTCTTCACATAACAATGGTCAGTGCAAGGTGGGGTGCTCTCTTCAATTCAGAAGGATCATCGTGTGACCTGTTCCTGCAAGTTTTTAGAGCTTTGCCAAGGGAATCAGAGAGAAGTGCTGGAATCCATTGTCATTGGGATGAAATATCATGGTCCTTTGTTATGATCCTCTTTCCAAAAGGGAATCCATGAAGCACTGCTGAGGAAAGCCAAGACACTCAGTCCACCAAGATCATGGCAGAAATCTTTTAGGATTGCCAGGAAATTTCCTTGATTGACTTCAAGGAAAGGAATATCACTGTGAATGCAGAATATTATGCTTCACTCCTGCACAAACTGCGCAATGCCATAAAGGAGAAGAGACGAGGAATGCTGAGTCATGGTGTTCACCTGTTTCATGACAATGCTCCAATCCATGCAGCTAATGCTGCAGAGGACTATGGCTTCTAGGAGATTGAACACCCACCCTACACCCAGTGACTACTACTACTACTACCTCTTCTCAAAGCTGAAGAAAGACCTTCGAGGAAGAAAATTTGCAGATGACAATGAGGTGAAAGATGCAGTTTTAGGCCATTTTGCAGACAAAAATACAGACTATTTTTTCAAGGGCATAGAAATATTAATTCAAAGATGTGAAAAGTGTGTTGATGTAAAGTGAGATTATGTTGAAACGTGACACAGCTGTTTTCTTTCTATCATCTCTAAAAGTTAGTCAGACCAGAAACTTAGAGAACCATCCTCATAGGTTGTAAAAATATTAAGTTTAAATAAAGAAACAATCTGGACCATAAAGAAAAATGAACAGAAGAACTGCTGTTGCTAAAGGATTTTGCATTTCCACAAATGACAGCTTGTTCTTGTTTGAATGTGCTTAGCAAAGCAGGCATGAAGAGGGAAAAAAATTACATTAATGTACATTATCTGACACATATGTATTACAGTTTGTAAGACATTTGTTCAGTTATTACTATTTTTAATAAAAATTAAGTTTTTGATAGTTATAAAAATAGAGCAGTGTATTTTTGTTAGCTTTTTGAACATAACCCTTATTTTTGTGTTGGTTCTTAGTCCCATATAATGGACTTTCACTACACAAGATTTTATAGGAACCTAACGACCATGTTATACAAGGATTATCTACAATAATATGAAGGCTGCAGATTCCCACTGTGGTATGGACATTTCTGGAAGTATTCAAGTGGTAGTTGATTTTCATCAACTAGTATGAGACCACCACACTAAGTATGGAGGACTGAAGTGGGATTAAAAAGTTCCATGTTTGATCTACAGAGTACAGATTCCCAATTATCTAACCCTCGGTCCACTCATAGTATTATGTTGTATCTATACTAACAAAACAATAACAAAACAATGTGGGTAACAATACTGAATTTACAAAAGAAGATGTCACCCCCCTCCCAAAAAAAAAAAAAACAAAAAAAAAACATAAAACAGCTTCTGGAGAGAAACCAGTAGTCCATACATCTTGTAAAGCCTAACTGATAATAAAGGCCAAGTTTTTAGTTTTATCAATAAACAATATATAAAGTTAAAGAGGACTCCCTCTGAACTTTTTATATCATCTGATTATACCAAAAGCATAATTACTCAATAACAGGCTTCCTACACCAATGAGTTTTGCACCGAAATTCAGTTATGATAACAATGAAAAAAAAACTATTAGTATACTCTATTTCGGTACACTTTTGTGAATGTGTTGGATGAATCTGAGAGACTGATGGAACTATGTAACAGAGACAATTGCATTTAAATGGTTTTGATGTGAGTCAGTTGGAGAGGTATTTTACTAGAGTGAACAGATCTGAGCACATAAGAGGTGATGTGGAAGAGCAAAGAAATAAGGCAGAAGTGCTTATGAATGGAGAGAATGAAAGATAAGGAACATAAGATGGACATTTAAAAGGAGGAGTGGGGGGGAGGGGGTTCAAGAGAGACAGGGAGACACTGCATGCAAAGTATGCATACTGGATTTAGAAGTGAATGGACAAGAAACCTTGAGAAAGCCTGGGATATGCAGAGTATATGAGTCTGGTAAGGTTGTAGGATTGCTGGTGACAGAGAGGAATGGCCAAGGGGAGGTATGGAAAAGTCACACATCCAAGAAGTGGTGATTATGATACTTGTTACAGAGTCAGAGGTGAATTCTTATTTTCATATATGAATGGCAGAATTATCTAAAATAAGGAGAATGAGATTACTGCTGATTGGATTAATCTGTCCAAAAATTGCTGGAATAAGTGAGATGTGGTTAGATGAGGAAGAACACACCCTCACAGGAATAGACATGGAAGGATATTTTTCATGAAGCGAGACAGAAGACAGAACAGAAAAGCTGTTGAATGAAGCAAAAGTGAATGTGCAGAATCAGGAAAGCTAGAGATTGGGGGGGGGGAGCAGTTCAATGGATATGCACACATCAGTGAGGCAGCCGAGTGTAAGAATGTGTATAATATGCCTAAGTTAGTACCACTGGTAACAAACCAGTATGGAATAGTTACAATAAAGCATCAGGATATAGGTGGGCTTAAGGGGCTCTTGCACTTTATGTACATAATGCCAGAAGCATTCAGAACAAGCAGGAGGAATTTTTGGCATTGGTTGGCTCATCCTCGCCACAGGTTATTGGCATTAATGAAACATGGCTAACAGAAGATGGTATAGTTAGTGGGATAGAATGTGAAGGGTATAATTTGTTCAGGGAGGATAGAAAAGAATGTGAAGAGGAGTGTTATTGATGATAGCTGATGAACTGCAACCAAAGAGAGTAGAAGTTCAACTGCAAGCCAGTGAAAATAGCACCATTTGAGTCTATAGCATCATCCAACTGTATATTTTGGTTTGCTGGTCTCAATCTCATACCAGATAGCCTCAAATGTGCTAATTTCACTCTGGCTTGCAGTTGAACTTCTATGGATAGAAAGGATGGTGGAGATAGTATGCATCTGCAAATAGAGTCAATGAGTGGAGGACAGGTAATTATTATGGGGAACATAAATTGGAACAAGAAGAAGACACATGAGATGAAGGAAATGGATTTTATGCAGTTACTAAGGGATAATTACCTCAGCACATGATGGAATATACTAGGCATTCGAGAGTGCTCGATCTAGTAATTGCAACTGAGAATTTGTCCATAACGAATATGACCATGTTGCCACCAATTGGTGAGAGTGATTGTATAGTCTGAACTTGGGAGGTGACTAAATATGTGGAATTTTCAGTAAAGATGGGGTATATATGGAATTACAGGGCTGGTAAGTATGACAAGCTTAAGAGATTGCTTACATCAGTGCCATGGCATGTAAACCTGCACAGGCTCAATGTTGATAGCACATGGGAAGTGGTAAAGGAGTGTTTGAGAGAGGTAATGGCATACTGCACACCTAGAGTCAGGAGAGTAAATCAAGTGGAAGTTAAATGGATGAATATTATCATTAAGCTGGAGCTCCAAAAAATTGTGAAGGGAATTTAAGGAGAAAGGTGACCTGGCACATGAACAGTACAAAGCATAGGCCAGAAGGGTAACTAGTGTGGTAAGAAAGGCAAAAACAGAGTATGAAAGGATGTTAGCAATACAGGCTAATGAGAATCCCAAACAGCTCTTTCAATATGCTGCAAGTAAAAGATTGTATATAACAGAATGATTTTAATGAATGCTGATGGTAGGGAGTAACTGAATCAGTCAAAATAATAGAATTACTAAGTGAACATTTTACAAGAGTATATCATCCAAGTGGTGATACTGAAGGAACGAGAGGCATAGGCTTATATGGGAACCGTGGTAAACCAAATGGAAGTGCATAGCATATTACAGAACCTTAATGTGAATATATATGTGGGATTGGATGGTATATATCAGCTTGAGTTTTACATGAAGCAATGAGAGAATTGTTAGTGTCCTTGATCATATTGTTTAATCTAAGTCTGCTCTGGGTCTGATGTAGCAAATCACTGACCAATTAGCATATTAGAAGTTGTCAAAGTATTGGAGAAGTTGGTCAAGAGCAAAATACAGGATTGGATAGATGGAAATTGGATACTGTATTGGGGGTATCATGGTTTTTTGAAGGATAGATCATGCCCCAGTAACTTGCTCACGTTTTATATTAGTTACAGCTGAGTTGAATAAAGCTAATGGATTTACATTGATACTGCTGGACTTTGCAAAGGCCTTTGACAGGATACCACATGCAATTCTAATCAGGTATACTGCAGCGCATGGGGATGGATATATGGTTGGTGATATGGCTAGGAGGGTGGTTGAAGGAGAGATATTAGATAGTAGTTTATTCAGGAGTAGAGTACAAAAGAAGGCCTGTGACTAGTGCCGTGCCATAGGATTCTGTTCTAGACCTGCTACTGTTTAATTTGTACATTAACGATATAGAAAAGGATCCGAGAGGAACTGTTCAGTTAGTTGCCAATAATGCAAAGGGTAGAGCAATAATTAATACAGATTATGTTAAAATTTTGCAGGATGATTTAGATAGATTGGCAGACTGGCAAAGGAGAGTGGATATCAGTTTAATGTTGCAAAGTGTAAAGTTATGCAATTTGGGGTGAACAGACTACCCACTGCATACCACATTGGTGGAACTGTACTCCAGGTAACTGATGAATCCAGAGCCTTGAGTGTTAATGGATAGGAAGTTAAAGTTTAGGGGGGCACATAGCAAAAGTGGCTAAAGCAGCTCATCAGATTACTTGGTTACTGAAGAATACTTTGATGAGCAGAGACAAGCAGGTTATTGTTCTTCTTTATTGAGCCTTGATAAGACCCCATCTTGACTACTGCATGCAGATCTGGGTGCCAAGGTTCTTGGTGATGAGGAGGAGGTGGAGTGGATCCAGAGGCAAGTGACCAAGATGGTAGCAGGTCTATGGAATGAACCTTACGAAAACAGGCTGAAGATTTGTGGGTTATAGACACTGGTTGATAGGTGGAAAAGGAATGATATGACAGACATACAAATAACTGAGAGGTTTTTACAAGATTCAGAGAAAATTTTTCAGGACAGGTCTGGTGGTGGGAGAATTATGGGTCATTCATGGAAATTGAGTAAGAGCATAGTTAGCACAGGTGTTATAACCAAGTTTCTTTTGCTTGGAGAGTAGTGAATGAGTGGAATAAGTTGTCAGAGTCTGTTGTGGGTGCCATGACTGTAAATGAGTTCAAAGCAAAGAATGATAGATACTGCACAAATGTTGGATAGTTCTTGATGTGATGTTTAGGGCCTCCCTTGATGAATTTAAGGACTCTTTGGAATAGCCATAATAGTTATAATAACAAAGGAGTTATACCCATTCAAGGAGGAGATTGATGGAGAAAAAAACAACAATGGTTTTGAGGTGGTGTGGTGTAAGGTAGAAATGGACAGGATGAAATATTTACTTGAATATTTCAGGTGTTGCTACAGACCTGGGAATGAAGAAGGTAGTGAGGAAGAAATGTATAAGCAAATAAGCATGGCAAATAAGAAAAGTGATCATTATGGATGAGTTTAATTATGCTAACATAGACCAGAAAAAGAGACAACATTCAGGTATATACACAACGAATTCTGGAGTATTTGAGAGACATCTACTTTAAGTAGTATGTAAGAGGGTGTGCACAAGGTTCAAGGATCTTGGATTTGATCATATCATATTATGATCATATCACATAACATACATCAAATTCCTGCCATGTACCATCAAAGAAGTGCATAGGATATGATAGTACTACATGAAAAATTTACATCATTACTAACTTCCTATCTACAAATCAGTCTGTTACCTGTCAAGACTCCAATATTATCAGATCTTATTTGATCGTATCAATTTGAGCAGGCAAGAAAGGTGATTTGTTTGGTAAGGGATAGCAAAAGTACAGTATAAGCAGCAGTTACCTAATGAGGTCAAAAGAAATCCCAAAGAATTCTTTCAACATGTGGTCAGTAGAAGAAAGACTTTTGATCATATCATCAGAAGATATAAATGAGGTGTCAAATCTTCCTCCAGTTGGTGAAAATGACTGAGGTTATCATTCAGGTGGTCCAGAGTCATATGAAGATTTCTGTGAAAAAGAAATATCCATGAAACTATAAAGCTGATGAATATGAAACTCAGGAAATGACTTGCAGCTATATCAAGTAATAAGGAATTGGATGGGGAGGAAATCAATGCTGCTTGGGCTCTAATCAGGCAGAGGCAATATCAGTTCATTCCAAAAGTCAGGGGGTTAAATATGTGTAAAATGGATTATTAAAGGGGTTAGAAATTCAATCTGGAAAAATAAGATATTAATGGAGGCAGCAAAAGATGAGATGAATAATAATCAGTGCAAGAAAATGTAAAGAGCAGGCAAGAAAGGTGACTTATTTGGTAAGGGACAGCAAAACTACAGTATAAGCAGCAGTTAGCTAATGAGGTCAAAAGAAATCCCAAAGAGTCAACATGTGGTCAGTAGAAGAAAGAATGATTATGGAAAGATGATAGATAGTAGTTGCAATATAATGTTGAGATATTAACTGAGAAATTCAATCATGCAGAAGTCGAGTGCACAGGCATTACTGAGTGCATTACCTCAAAACACCATATGTTTTGAGGTAATGTTCCAGGTGTTAATAGCAGCACTGATATAACTTTTTAACATGAGTCTTAGAATGGGCTAAGTTCCAAAGTAGTGGAAAGTGGGCAAAATTTTTCCCAGGGAGGTAATAAGATTAAGGCTTTGAATTACAAGACAATCTATGTGTGTCTGGAATTGTGGTTAAAGTGTAAGAGGTTAGTCAGGCAGACTAAGCTTCAGAATTAGGTTGATGATAGCAACTTTTTGATGAACAGTATGAGTTTTCTAAAGGAAGATAGTATTTTTACAATTTTCTTAATTATTATAACAAGGTGATAAATGCGTTGGAGAAGGGTGATGCATGCACAGTGATATTTCAAAATTGCGCAATTTGATAAATTGCCACATGACAAGTTATTGATTAAACTGAAAAGGATGGGAATGGATAGTAGATTAGTGTGATGAATTGGAGATTTGTTGTCTAATAGATATCAACAGTTGTGAATAGAGTAGGCAACATCTCAGAAAAGGAAAGTCAATAAGTTGGTGTATACCAAAGGCTGGTTTTGGGGCCCCATGCTGTTTAACTTCTATGTTAATGATACAGAAGAAGTGAATGGTGATATGAAGCTGTTTATTATTATTATCATTATTATTACATGACACCTCCAGAGAGTCCAAGGACTCATCGTGGGAGTGCACACTACTCTACTTCACTAAATACATCTCATCCTCTCCACTACTATTTAATTCTCTAACTATGACACTACTACCATCAACGCCATCTATCACCCATCCTCACCAACAACAGTATTTGTCTGTAAATTGCGTGTGTTCTGAAGGCCAATTTGTCTGTACACGGGATGAAAAACCCAAGTTTCCGGGAGAAAACCCTGCTACCACCATATGAGATCGGCTAATTCACCTTCAACTGAAAAAGCCCATATAAGGATTCCCCTCGTCACGACAAGAATTGAACCCAGGTCTTTTTCTAATCGAAGGGCTCAATGTTTCGCTATTCTTCCAATTGCGCTACAGCGGCTACTTGGAAGAACTACGAGGGAAAAAAAAGCAGATATTGTAGCTTTGCAAGAAGAGTTGAATAGACTGGCCAAGTGAGTCAGGTTACCAATTCAATGCTGTGTAAAGAGCAAGATTTTAAAATTTGAGAAGCACAAATGGAATATAGAGTATTCAACTGGTGGGGAGAACTTACAGTAGGTGAAGGTGATGAGGGATCTGTGGATGATGCTGGAAAAGAACCTGAAGTTTTGCGGATGCCTTTCTAAAATTGTGAGGATAGCAAGAGCAGATTAAGGCAATGATGCTGAACATCCTTACTTCAGCATGTCAGTGCTTGAAGTAAGGATGTTCTCATTCCACTGTGTAAGATTTTGATTAGATGACATAAGCTATATTGTGCACAGGTTTGGTCACATGGTTCAACAGGATGAGATATTGGAAAGGGTCCAGAGATGATTGACTAGGATAGTTGCTGGTCTCTGATGAATATGAGGACAGATTGAAGAAATGAAATTTGCAGTCTGGTGAACAGGAAGAGGAGGGCAGGATATGAGTGAGACATAAGCTGGTAAGAAGCTATAACCAGACCAATGTAGATGAGATTTTCATAGAATGGAGGAAGATAGGGAGAACAAGAGGCCATCCACGGAAGATGTATAAAGAAGGCATGAGTAAGAGTTGAGTACATTTTTTGTATGAAGAGTGGTTAGAATGCATTGCCTGAGAGTGTGGCGAGTGCAGAGAGAGTAAATGCATTTAAGGCTTGTTATGATGATGTGTGTGTGTGACCTCCCACAATGAGCCTTTTGACTCCATGGAGGTGTGACGATGAAGATAATAATAATAATACTTTTTAGATGAATAAATTATAACTTACCAGCTATTTCACAGGCTGAAAGCTTAACTGACCCTTTACATCCTTGATTAACCTCTTCTTGAGATTTGTAATAAGCTAAAATACCATTGTCAAGAATAAACCACCTGGGTTGCCATCCTAATTTAATAAAGGAGATTTACAAAAGTAAAATCAATAATAATAAATATATTAAAAATTTATTAGTAATGAGAGATATTGAATTCCTGAAGTGATATAATTACAGTAGTTTATAATTGCTAATTACATTGCTAGGATGATTATAAAAATTTTAGGTTTCATTTTTGGTTTTTCAATTTTGAATTGGTTAGAACTTTATATTACCAACTATTTCAGAATTTGTGTTTTACGTATTTACTCGAATATAACTCGCACAACTGATTTTACTTTACAAAAAAAAAAATTAGGTCTTGCACACGAAAAAAAATTTAAGCAGGTTCACGTCGGGCGATAGTGACTCACTCCCCACAGTAAACAACACGCCCTCCCCAACAGTCACTATACTACAGACACGAGAAAAACAAGCAGTTTTATTGATATTATTATTAAACCTGAATAAGGTACAGAGACATTTGCAGTCTGTGTGTGTAATATATTTCTCCTCAAATAGTGCAATTAGAGATAACTGGGATAAAAAACGACACTAACCAATGAATCGCATGTCCCCTCCACAGAAACTATCCTGTATAGACTCAAGTGTTTGATTGCATCTGAAATTTTCAATGTTATTAAGACAGATCACAAAGTCTAACTTCAAATAAAATTATACTGCAAATTGAAACATGACATAATGTGTGTGTGTGTGTCAGTCCCCTGCCAGCTCGACACAGAATCAGTAAGCAAACAAGCAACAATAAAATTCAACTGAAGGATTGAAAATGTGTGTGAATTGAGCCCACTTACACGATGCAGAAGCGGTACACAAACAGTAATGCCGTTGGAACTCGGAACGATAAATAGGCAAAACACCACCCCATTGTGAACATGTTAAAACCAAGAAATATATAGTGAATGTTGTTATGGCAGTTTCAATTTTTATGCAAATTGGTTAAAGAGAATTAGCATTTCAACTCAACAATTGTCAGCTTGCCTTTGTCATTGGATCACGCAATCTTTTGTTAATACCGCACTAATCATACGCATGTCTTCACAGATGCTCTATCTCTACTAGCCTAACATTGTTGTCTCTTTTGCACTCTGCTTTCACTTCTCATTAGTCATTCATGAAGGATTGTTCATTACATATCTCAAGTCTTGTAAATTACTGGTAATTTTTGTTTGAAATAATGGGAAAGAAGATGATGCAATTTGGGTAGATGACTTTGATGCTGCACACAAGGAAACCACTCTCGAGGCTGGAAGTAGCAATAGCGAATAGGAGATTCTTGGTAAGTCATACCCATTATCAGTTTTTTCCTGAAAACTTTAGTTTCAGAAAATCCCCACATGTGTGTCGCACCATGATTTTTTAGCTTTAATTTTGGGGAAAAAAGTGAGTTATATTTGAGAAAATACGGTAGTTAAATGACATCACCTGAAGCACCCTAAATTGAAAAATATTTTGTAGACTATAACAGTGGGTAACCAAAAATGGCTAAACACTGAACAAATGTTCATCAACAACTGCTTGCATTTACATGTTTAAAGAAAGTGCAAGAGCAGTAGTAGCTAGTTCAGCAGAACACCCATGAAATTATTTACATAAGGCAGAAACAGAACATCTATAACAAAGTGACTAAAGTACTTATTGATAAATGGTGGAGTCATCAAATAACTGAACTGATCTCCTCTAAATAGCATCGCACATTTTTTGAGAGGGTTTTTTTGGAGTATCACTCAAAATGTGAGAACAATATTCAAAATATAGTATTATGGTACATATAGTCATAATCAAATTCCCGATATATACCCTAAAGGGATATAAGATATTATGATAGTACTACATGAAAAAGTTATATCACTACTAACTTCCTATTGACATTTTCCTCCAAATTATTATCATCAGACCTGCATGGAGTCAAAAGATTCATCACAGGAGGTGCACATCCTCATGCAAAGAGATCACCTAACCTTGCTTTAAACATTCAGTTTCTGCATTCACCACACTTTTAGGCAGTGCATTCCACTCACCAAGTACTCTCCATGCAAAGAAACTTCTCCTCACTGTCTTTACTCATACCCTTATTATATAGCTTCCAGAGATGGCCTCTAATTATACCATTGTATTCCTCTACTTTATAAAAAATTTCATCCACAATCATCTGGTAACACCTAACCAACTGATACATCTCAATCATATTCCCTCTCCTGTTATCCACAAGGCTCTGCAGGTTGCATTCTTCATCTGTCCTCAAATCTCACATTCAATAGATCTGAAACCAACTTAGTGAACCTTCTCTAATATATATTCTTACTCCTTGAAAAACAAGCCTTAAAGTACAAGCCATTAGGAAAAAGAAAACCAGGACGTCCTCTTAAACAATTCAACGATAACTTCTAAAGCCAGAACAGGCCATACTAGGCCTAAATCCTTGATAAGTATGATGATGATCCTTGAAAAGCAGGTGACCAAATTTGCACAAAGTAGTTCATATGTGGCCTCTTTAACCACTTATAGAAGGGAATCATAACCTCTCTACTTCTGAATATTACCCAACATCATGCATAAGCCTTTGCAAAAATCTCTTATCTTATCGTTCATATGTGGCCTCTTCAACCACTAATAGAAGGGAATCATAACCTCTCTGCTTCTGAATATTACCCCACATTATTGCATAAGCTTTTGCAAAAATCTCTTATCAGACAATACTGCAGCTCTTTTGAGACTATTTCCTACCATTCTGGCAGCATACACTTGTTCTGCTAATCTTTCCACTACCATTCTGTTTAAGTGATCCTACTACCTACTTCCTGAATGCTAACAATACCAAATTCTTTCCTAATATCCTTGCTTATATTATTCTGATATCATCTGTTAATTCCCCTAATTTTTCATATCTGGGATCTCCAGTCTTTTATCAAGTGTTTCATTTCTAACCCAGTTCACAGATCTAAAAAAAAGTTAGAATCATTTAGCATTATGCAACTAGTTTAACATTATGACTAATTTCTCTATTATTAGAAGTTAGAGAACTTTAGGTCTGAGAGGAGAGAGAGAGAGATGGTTCATTTGAGGCTGTCTGGTGAGAGATAGAGACAAACAGGACAAAATACATTGTTGGATGCTACCGGGGGGGGGGGGGGGGGATCCACAGGAAGATGTAGATGCCATGTATTGGCAGATTAGCACAATGAGTGTGAACAATTATTATTATTATGATGATGATTCAGGCCTCCATGGAGTCAAGACTCATCATGGGAGGTCCTTCCGAGAAAACACAAAGTCTATCATACCACTCCTCGAACTCATTCGTGCGCTCGCCACTCCATCAGGCAATGCATTCCGAGGTTCAACCATCCTCCATGCAAAGAAACCACTCCTCACCCTCTTCCTTTTGCAACTTCCAAGGATGGCGATGGCCCTTCTCATCACTCCTTCCGACTGTTTCACCACGCGAAAGAACTTCCCAGTGTCAACCCTGTAACTACCTCTCAACAGTTTAAAAGTCTGAATCATATCACCTCTCCTTCTATCTACCAAACTCTGCAGTCCACATCCCCTCAGCTGATCCTCATAACATTGTAGAGTCCTGAAACTATCTTTTTATCTGCCTCTGTACCCTTTCCACATTAATTTATTCTCTTCAAATCCTGGTGACCAAATTTGAGAACAATAGTCTAAATGTGGTCTGATCAGGGTCTTATACAATGGAATGATAACTCTTATCTCTTCAGATCAGCGTCCTTCTCAGTATTGCAGCCGTCTTCTGGGTTACCTTCACCACCTTTGCAATATGTTCCCTGAATTTCAAGTTTCTATCTATCAATCATCACCTACAGATCTCATTTTCCCTACTTCCTCCAATACAGCTCCTCCAACAGAGTATGCTGCCTCCCATCGATGTATCCCAAACTTCAAGACTTTACATTTTGTTCCGTTAAACTGATCCCCCATTTGTTTTCCCATCTGTCCAGTTTATTCAAATCCTCTGATACCTATCAGATAGCCAATCCTGAATTCAGTTGACTAACATGACATCTAAACCCATGTGCTGCAACTTAAATATCAGCTTATTATTTGGCACCCTGTCAAATGCCTTTGCAAAAAAGAGAGACTAACTATGGGAACATCGATTAGAGGGAGGAAAGGGGTCATGGCAGGATGAAAGTGAGATTTATACAGTTGCTAAGGGATAATTACATGAAACAATATGTTATGAAAGGGGCAAAGAAGTTGGATCTGATAATAATATCAGAAGATGTATCCATAACCAGGTAGATACTGCCTCTAATTGGGGAGAGTGACCATGGGGACTTGTTCTGGGAAGTTGTCAAACGTGGAGTTCTCTGTCAAGAAGGGGGTTTATGTTCAACTATAAGACTGGTGATTATGAGAGACTCAGGAGTAATCTTGGAACAGTGTCATGGCTAGAGAAGCTACAAGGAAAGAATATCAGTAGTGCATGGCAAGTGGCAGAGACTGCTTGAGGATAGCAATATCAGACTGCGTACCTTAGGTCAGGAGGATAAACCAAGTTGGAATTATGTGGATGAGTAGATATATAAAGCAAGAGCTGCAAACAAAGAAAACATTGTGGAGGAAATATAAGGAAAAAAGTGATCAGCATACTCGTGAGCAATATAAAGTGCAAGCAAGGGTTACTAGTATGATAAGAAAAGCCGAATCAAACTATCCTAGAGAAAGAATTAGCCAAACAGGCCAAAGCAAACCCAAAAGAGCTTTTTTTGCTATATAGCAAGTAAGAGGGAAAATGACTATGGTAGGAAGGTGACTAAAATAAAAGAAATATTTGAGTTGCTAAGTGATTATTTTGCAAAGTGTATCATCCAGGTGATGATTTTTACAGTTGCTGTTACAGAGTTCCATATCAACATTGAAGTACATGAACAAAAAACATGAATGTGCATGAGAATTGGCATTGCCTCTGACAAAGTTGCTCAATCTAAGTCTCAGCTATGGCAGGGTTTCAAGAGAGTGAAAAGACGGTAAGATAGTACCATTGCATAAAGGTGGCTCCAAGACAGAGGTAGCAAACTACAGACCAATTAATATATCAGGAGTTGTTGTTAAAGTATTAGAAAAGTTGGTTAAAGGTAAAACCAACAGTCAGTGGATAATGATGTGATGCAGTGTGCAGCATGACTTTGTAAAGAATAGGTCCTGTCTTAGTAATTTATTTACATTGTATAATAAAGTGACAGCAGAATTGGATAAAGGAAATGGCTACACCATGATACTGCTAGATTTTGCAAAGGCATTTGAGAGTAGTATATGGTGGAGTGGAATCTAGGAGAATGGATATGACTAGTGTAGTACCTCAGAGTTCTGTACTGGGGACACTACTCTTTAATTTGTATCTCTATGTCATTGATATATAATATATATTTAAGAGGGAATATTCAGTTCATTGCTGATGATGCAAAACTGGGTAGTGCAATAGTTGATAAAGGTGATGAGGATATTCTGTCGGATGATTTAAATAAATTGGCATTGTAGGCAAAAGATAATAATTGTCAATTTAATGTTGCAAAACGTAAGGTTACACACTTAAGGTTGGAAAGGTTGCACATGGTATATCATATTGATGGTATTGGATTGCAGGAAACTGATGAGGCTCCGTTTGGGATAATGGTGGACAAAGAGTTCAAGTTCAGAGAACATTGCAAAAGTTGGGAAAATAGCTCACAGAATTACTTGGATGTTGAAAAACATCCCCTAACAAGTAAAGATAAGGAAGTTATTATCCCTCTTTATAAGGCTATGATTCAGCCATGTCTTAACTAAACCAATGTCTGGATTTCTTGGGGACCAGGAAGTGGTAGAGAGGATTCAGAGATAAATGGCAAAGATATTGACAGGTCTGTGGAATACTCTCTGTGAGGCCAGGTTGAAGGTTTGTGGGTTACAAAATTTAGTTGAGAGGCAAAAATGAGAGGACATAATAGAAACTTTTAAGATATTAAAGGGGTTTTATAAAATTGATGCAAGTGAAATTTTTCAATATATGACAAATAGAGAACTAAGGGCCATCTGTGGAAATTGTATAAAAGTGTGGTATTAGGAGTATTCAGAGCAGATTTTTTGCATGGAAATTGGCAAGTGAGTGGAATCAATAGTTAGAATTGGTTGCGAGTTCCCCTGATGGTGAATGGATTGAAGGAGTAGTATGATGGGATTTGTGTGTGTGTAATGATTAATTTGGGTTTCCCACAATGAGTCACTGGACTCCATGGAGAATACCTAAAATAATAATAATAATGACAAATTAATTCAGTTTCTACCATAGTCAGCTTTACTAATTCTATTCTCTATATCCATATTTAATTTACCATCTTCACTAAGAATAGTGTCTAAATTGCTACGTTTTACTTGTTCTAAAGGTTCTCCATTCAAAATACACTTGATGCTTTAAATGTTTCTGCTTATTGAATATTCCCAGTCTGTATTTTTATTGCTGATTTTCATGCATTTACAGCATTTATTCAATTTAGTCTGGGAATCCTGCAGATTGGTACTGGATTTATTTAACTAAAGACATAACATCATCTGCATAAAGCAAAGAGCTGAGCTGAAATCACCAATTTGATATCATGTCACTTTCTTTCATAATTTATACATACAGATGATGAATAACAGATAATGGAGATACTGAGCATGTTTATCTTGCAACTGATTTAACATTAAACTATCTTCCATTTTCAATTTCTAACTGCTGAATCATGGTCAAATATACACTAGGAATGCTCAATATAACATCGTATTTACAACATATAACTGTAGCATTTTGAACAGCTTTTCTTGACACCTTGTCATATGGCTGTATATTTTGATGATTTCTCAACTATATCTTCAAGTAAAACTATGATCCTTACGATCTCCATCTGGCCTGAAGCCAGTTTTGTTCTCCAAGTTTCCTTTCCACAATTTTTCTGTATTTCCATAAATCTTAGCAGGAAACACAGTATTCTACTGAGTAAATTAAGTTATCTGTGCCATTGAGAGCTCATCAACCTTTAATGTCAGTGCATAGAAGCCTACCTGTGTACTGCCAGGTCTTTGCTTGCCTTTGACTGTTAAAAATGTTTGCTGATTCCTCATCATAGACTCCACATAACTACATTTTTCTCACTTTATATATCACTAGTCACCAAATGTTTTGATGGCAACACTTACCTTATTTGATTTACTGTTACACTGAATGTCTTGTTATTTGTAACAGCTCATGAATATTTATTTAAAACTTACAACTGCTCAAAAATTATTCTTCAATTTTCCAGGTGTACAGTGCACACCTAGCACATCCTGATTATACACGCTTGCTGGCAAACCCATCTATCCATTATTTTTGTAGTCATCCAACTGGCCTTCTAGTATTTAGTTTCCATTTTTCTATTTGTCTGAATATTCTCTTTTGCATTCTGTTAGCATGCTTTTGCCATTCCTTTTTCCTATTTTACTATCCATTCATTTACTAGCTGTAAGGCAAATTTTTTGTGTATTGCTTTATTTCTGATTATATCAAATTTTGTTTATCTGCAGTTTTCCTAATGGTTTTCATTTCCATAGTAGTGTTGAACTAATTGATCTTCACTGTTTCAGATGATTTCAGAAGTTAAAATTCATATTCTGTTAAACTACCAGAAATCAAACAAGATTTCTGGATGTTTAAACAGAAATGTGTTTGCCTTAAGCACTTGCTCCATTACTTCATTTATTGTTATTCCTTCTAAGTTAATATGAACTTGTCTAAGTATTTAAACTTAGCAGGTAGACCAGTGTAGCGCAGTAAAAGTGACGCTTGCATCCTCTACACAAAGTTAGACTTATAGTTCAAATCTAGTCGCTGAATGGAGGAACTTTTTCCAAAGCCTTTCTTCAACCAGTTCCCGAGTTAGTCAATCTCTGGAACGAGCAAGCAGGTTTTTTTTCTCCCTAAAACTCATGAAAATTGACCGTAGAAACCACATTATTTCAGACAATAACATATCATGTTAGGATTAGGTACCAAGAGATGGCAGCACTTGTTTGCTGCCTATAATTAGTGATAAACATGGGCCAACTATCTCTGATTGGCTACCAGTGGAGACTGAACTGCCCACTCAACCTTCAAAAGCTAGATAGGGTTTAAAGGCTTTGCCTATTCCCTATAAGGGAATAAAAGGAATCAGCTGATAATTCACCACTTGTTCAATTATTTTTTCTATTTATATTTCTAGATTTCAACTGATTGATTTGTCAATCACAAGTGTTTCAGTTTTTTCTATTAATATCTCCATATATTTTTTGGCATATCTGTTGGAAATGAAATACTTATTGTAAATTATCTTTTGTATCTGCTACAAATCTTATGTACATCATCTGTTTAGCATATTAGATCTACTGTATTTTTATTTTCTATTCCATTTAACTTCTTATCTTTTAATTATTGCACAGTAGTGGACTTAATCACACTGTCTAATTCTTTTCTTCATTTTGCAATTTTTGTTTCAATATTATAGTAAGCTTTACTATGTGCTTTTATTTTTCATTTCACTACTATATTTAAAATATCTTTTAATTTTATACTATCGAATGCTTTAAGTAGGGCTATAAAACAAAATTATATACATGTGCAGAACTTCTCGATCTAAAACCTTGCTGTTTGTCATTTAATATTAGATTATTATTATTCTGGCAACTCCAAGGAGTCTACAGACTCATCGAGGGAGGCCCTAACATCATGTCAAGAACAACCATTGGACATTCACACACTATCTATCATACCTTGCCTTAAACTCATTCACGGTCGTAGCACCCACAACAGACTCTGGCAGCTTATTCCACTCATTCACCACTCTCCAAGTAAAAAATCTAGCTCTAACACCCCTGCTAACCACATTCTTGCCCAACTTCCATGTATGGCCCCTAGTCCTCCCACCACCAGTCCTATTCTCAAAAATATTTTTGGATTAATCTTATAGAAACCTTTCAGTAATTTGAATGTCTCAATCATATTATCCCTTTTCCACTTATTGACCAATTTTTGCAACCCACAAATCTTCAACCTGTTCTCATAAGGTTCATTCCACAGACCTGCTATCATCTTGGTCACTCGTCTCTGGATCCTCTCCACCTCCTCACCATCAAGAAGAAACCTTGGCGCCCATATCTGGGCACAGTAGTCTAGATTGGGTCTTATCAAGGCTCAATACAGAGGAACAATAACTTGTTTGTCTCTGCTTGTTAAAGTTTTTTTCAGAAGCCAAGTGATTTGATGAGCTGATTTAGCCACTTTTGCAATGTGCCCCCCAAACTTCAATTCCCTATCCACCAACACTCCCAAATCCCTGGCCTCATCAATCTCCTGGAGTACAGTTCCACCAATGTGATATACTGCTGCTATTCTTTTCACCCCAAAATGCATAATCTTACACTTTGCCACATTAAATCGACATCCATTTTCCCTAGCCGTCCTCCAAACTATCCAAATCATCCTGTAAAATTTTGACATCCTGCACTCACAATTGCTCTACCCAACTTTGCATCATCAGCAAACAAGTGAACACTTCCTCTCAGATCCTTTCCTATATCACTGATGAACAAATTGAAAAGTAGTGGTCCAAGAACAGAGCACTGCGGCATACCACTAGTCACAAGCCGTCTTTTGGACTCAACTCCTGAATAAACCACTCTCTGGTATCTCTCCATCAACCACCCTCCTATCCATCTCATCAACCCTATATCCATTCCCATATGTTGCAGCTTACGGATTAGAATTCCATGTGGTATCCTGTCAAAGGCCTTAGCCAGGTCCAGCAGTATCACTGTAAACCCATTACCCTTATCCAGTTCAGCCATCACTGTGTTATAAAACGTGAGCAAGTTACTGAGGCATGATCTACCCTTCACAAAACCATGTTGTCCCCCATACAATATCCCATTTTCATCTATCCAATCCTGTATTCTTGACTAATTTCTCCAAGACCTTGACGATTCCTGATATGCTAATCGGTCGGTAATTTACAACAGCAGTCTTGGAACCTCATTTATGCAGTGGAACTATTTTTTCCTCTTTCCACCCCCTCGGGACTAACCCAGACACGAGACTCAAATTAAACAAAATGGTCAATGGTACTGACAATTCTTTAGCCACTTCATGTATGACATGAGCTGGTATACCATCCAATCCCACAGATGTATTAACATTGAGGTTATGCAATAGACTACTCACCTCCACTTCATTCACCACAATTCCCGTATAATCTATTGGTTCATTCATTCACTACTATCTGGATGATATATTCTTGCAAAAGTGCTCACTCAGTAACTGAACTATATCAACTGATTCAGTTACCTCCCTACCATTGGCATTCTTTAAAATTATTCTGCCATATACATTTTTTCTTTTACTTGCAACATATCGAAAACACTGTCTAGGATTCTCTTTAGCCTGCATGGCCAATGTTCTTTCATAATCCTTTTTTTGCTTTTCTTACTACACTCATTACCCTTCTGTCCTGCGCTTTATACCGTTCATGTGCTTGCTGGTCACCTTTCTCCTTAACTTCCCCCCATGGTTGTTTCTTCTTTTACAGCTCAAGCTTAATGGTGTTATTCATCCATTTAACCTCCTACTTGATTTATTATTCAGACTCTAGGTATACAGTCAGCCATTGCTTCATGCAAACACTTAACTGCTTCCCATGCACTATCAACTTCTAGCCCTTGCAGTTGTACATGCCATGGCACTGAACTAATCAAACTCCTAAGCTTGTCATACTTACCAGCCCGATAATTCCACATGTACCCTGTCTTAATTGTAAATTCCACACCTTTAGCCACCTCCCAAGTCAAGACCCTATGTTCACTCTCACCAATTGGTGGCAATGTGGTCATTTTTGTTACAGCCAAATTCTCAGATGCAATTACCCCTTCACCCCTAGTATTTTTCATTACATGCTGTCGCAGATAGTTTTCCCTTAATAACCGCATAAAATCCAATTTCTTCCTCCCGTGTGTCCTCTCCTCACTCCAATCAATGCGACCATAGTTGAAATCTCCCATAATAATTACCCTCCTTCCACTCATTTCTTCTATTTGCTTGTGCATACTATCTCCACCATCTTTTCCATCACCTGGTCTATAGCAGCATCCAATTGTATATTTTGTTCTGCTAGCCACACTCTCACACCAAATGGCCTCAAATGTGCTCTTTTCTCTATCCTGCAATTCAACTTCTATTCTCCTTGGCTGCAGCTCATCAGCTGCAGATTCATTTATAATTTCTTGGGTAAGATTTGTACAGATTTTCAAGGTAGTTGTTTATAGAATTGATCTCTATTTCAATCTGTTTTATCTCCTTTTTTAAAAAAAATCGCACTGTCATATTTTTTCTCCATTCATCTAGTATAGCTACACCACCAATTGTCTGGCACCCTTGGTTCCAGAGCCTTGCCGGATTAGTTATTTTGCAAGACCAACAGAGATCATGTAATAATACTTCATCAGTACATCTCTACCCCACTAACTACACCTCTCCAATGTATCATTACAGAATGCTAGAAATTTAAATATTCAATGTAAATTAAATGTGAATTAAGTGATTAAATAAAATGTAAAATGTACAGTAGAAATTGATATGGACTTGTACTTATGCTTGACAATACCACAACCACTGTGAACTAACCAATGCTTAAAAACTCCAGCTGTACTCAAAATAAGATAAGAATCAAAATCAAGAGATTTCCATCAAATGCAGATGTAAATAATTAAGGCTAACGTGCGTAGATGCAACATCGTCTATCATAATCACTGGAATTTGAAGGATGCTATTGTAGTTTTGTCTAAAGTAGGTGCTGGACCATTCGCTGCTGGAATTTCAGGTACACTATTGTAAATTTATCCAGAGTAAAGGAGGTGCCATATCAAATGCAGTTATTGCCAGAAAATCTGTGGTGTACCTGAATTTTTTTTTTTTATTTAGAAAACATTTTCATAATTTAATTAATTGAATTTGAATTATTATTTCTCTTCCTCCATGTTTTAATAAATCATTTTGTACTTTGTTTATTTCTGGCTGTTTTTCTGCTTGTTTTTTATTTGTTGTGATGTTATTTCTAAATATCTTTATCTTTCAAATAATATTTTTGGTATGAAGATTTTCATCTTCATATAATCTCAAAAGTGTTCTTTGCAACATTGTTACTCAATTATGGGTATGTTTATATATTCATATAATTCAGTTCTTTGGTTTCTAATTAATCTCCATATTTGCTTCTATGTAGCAAAAGTCATGTCCAAACTGTTTTGAATAGTTATCCCAGAATTATTGTTTTTATTTTCTAGATTTTGTTACTAATTTCTTAATCTTTTGTATCTGTTAGATTTTTCTTCATTAGATTTATCTTGTAGATGTGCTAAAAATATTATTTTTTTTTGCTTGGTATATTTTCCTTGTACTGAAATGAGAATTTCTATAGCTTATTTTTTCTATTAAGATGTTTCAAGAAACAATTAGTTTTTGTATAGCATACTTACTGATCACTGACATATCTATTGTAAGAAAAACCTGGGGGGGGGGGGCAAGGAAAAGCTCAGAATATTGTCAAGTGATATGGTAGTTTGTTTTATATGTTTGAAGAATTCAATACTATTTTTAATCATGAATTTTATAGTAATGGTATGATTAATTGGGAAACAAATTTTGATAAGGGAGAAGGCTGCTATGCTGTATTTCTATATAATTATGGGTTATAAGATAACCTGGTTATGTATTTCAACTTGTCAGAAAACTGAAGGGAGACTGCTTGGACAGGGACATTCTTTAATGGTGAATTTATATCTGTATTTACATTTCACCACAAAACAGAAATACAAATAAAATCATATTGATAATATCAATAAAAATCTGAAAAATTGTTGCATGCTACGTAATTAAGTTAGTTATTGATTTCCAAGAAAACTAACCCAAATTACATTGTTCTACATCTATAGTGATAAGAATCATACAGGATGCCATAAACACAAAAAAGATCATCTCACCCTCTTATCATAGGAAAATAAATTGTTTCCCACAAAATGGCCAAAACACCATAATGTTGCTAGTCTGTATATACTTGACCAGTTGTCATATTTTATTCTCCCTTTGGAGAATAAAAAGGCATTAGCAATCTTTAATCATTAAAAGGTACCTATGGCATGACTATAAACAACACTAAGAAGGGGGGGGGGTGAGGGGTACAGTTTTCTCTTATAGTGTGTGATTGGAATGGATTTCCATTGGATGTTGTGTGTACAAGCAGGTTAAATGAATTCAAGAATAGGTATGATAGCTGGTGCATGTAGCATCCCATGATGAGTTCCTTACTCCCTGGAGGTCTCTCTTAATAATAATAATAATTAAAGAGATTTGGGATCTGAATTCAAGGGTGCCTCGAATGGGAATCTGT
Organism: Typopeltis vanoorti; assembly: GCF_054136105.1. Classification (NCBI taxonomy): domain Eukaryota; kingdom Metazoa; phylum Arthropoda; class Arachnida; order Uropygi; family Thelyphonidae; genus Typopeltis; species Typopeltis vanoorti. The sequence goes on from NC_143551.1 coordinate 64,936,296, forward strand.
TGTTTGTAATTTATTATATATCTTCATGGCTTATATATACGAAAGCCTAAATAACGTTCTGCAAAGAATATAACGTCAAATATCTTAACAGCACTGTCCAGTAAATACTAATGAAACCCTTCATGTGAGTTCAACGTGTGACAATGTTACGATGTTTTTAATTCTGCAATACTGTTATAGTAAGGTCAGCATTGTATATTGCTATAATCGTCGAAAAGTGGTAATTCAAACTCGAAAATATGAACTAAAAACTGAATCTGATTGTTTTTTTTTATGAAGAACCTCAATATCAAATCTTAATTCATATAAACCTGTCATGCGGACAGCCGAAGCTAACTGAATGAATGCAAATTGGTCACAGTTGGCAAAGTTTGCCCTTCCTTGCGATACAATACCATAATGTAAACAAAGTAATGAACATCATAAATCACAATAAGATACTACCGCCTTCTTCCGCTTTATGCGGAATTCTGGACTTCGGTCGTCAGTAATGCAACGGGAAGAACAGTAGGATGAAATTCCTGATATTAGATTGTTTCAAATAAAATTTCACTTACGGGTTATGATGTGTGTGGAGAAAAAATTACAATACTATACTTGTAAATACGAGTAAAAATGCTTAAAAAACATGCATAACCTCTTCGGTATCTCTACCACGGAAAATAGCGTGGCTTCATTCTAATACCAGAATAACTTTAATTCACTGACTGGCTCTCTTCTGACAGAAAATTAAATCACCTACGCTTTTCGGGTTGATATAAAATCGTAATAAAATAAGTCAGGAATGGGGAAAAAATAAAAAAAACATACCGTTCCAATAATTTGTCCATTTCCACAGAACCCCTTCCATCTTAAGTGTAAAAATGAGAAAAATGCAATCATGAATCAGGCTTTAATTAAATCACTAACAAAATAAACCACTACGATATAAATATTTCGAAACTACTAACAACTGACACACAAAAAATAAATCGCTTCAAATACAACACGGTACACAAATCTAAAAACTTAATCAAAGTTTTGTAGTCCTATCACCTGGTGTGCAGACGCAACCATGTATACTAGGACACCTGGTGGTATAAAACAAAGATCATCATCATCATACGTATTAAGGATTTAGGCCTAGTATGGCCTGTTCCGGCCTTAGAAGTCATCGTTGAATCGTTTAAGAGGACGTCCTGGTTTTCTTTTTCCTAATGGCTTGTACTTTAAGGCTTGTTTTGGTAATCTTTCTGTTTTCATTCTTTGAACGTGTTCCATCCATCTATGTTTATATTTTTTAATATTTTCAATTACTGGTTCTTGGTTTAATTCTTTCATAATATCTTCGTTTCTTTTGTGATCAAATAGGGTGTACTTTGCAGTTTTTCTCATAAACTTCATTTCTGCTGTTGTTAATCTTTGTTTGTCTTTTTGTTTTATTGTCCAGATTTCGCTTCCATACATTAAGACCGGTAGGGCTAATGTATTGTATACTTTTAGCCTGGTTTGTTTTTGAACTAGGTTTGGTTTAAATATAGATTTAATTACTCCTGTTATTTTTAAATATTTTGCAATTTTTATGCTTATATCTTTTTCATTTTCATAAGTGATCATACATCCTAGGTAGTTAGATGAATTCACCTGTTCTAAGATCTTGTTATCTAATACTATTTTAGTTCTTGCTGGATCTTGTCCTTTAAAGGCCATAGTTTTTGATTTTTCCGTTGATATTATCATACCATAATCTTTGGATATCTGATTTAGATTTAAAATAGCTTTCTGTAAGTTATCTTCAGAATTTGTAATTATTATTTGGTCGTCTGCAAAGAGAAGAGTGTTTAAGTTAACTGTTGGTGAAAGTTTAATTCCTTGATGTAAATTTTTACTCCATTTTATTATTATTTCATTTAAGTAGATATTAAAAAGAGTTGCTGAGAGGGGACATCCCTGTCGGACCCCTTGGTTTATCTCTCTTGTATGCGATAGCTCATGATTTAATCTTATTTGTATTTGATTATTTTCATATATACTTGTGACAGCTTTTAGGATATTATTTGGTATTTGTCTTTCTTTTAATGTGTTAAATAATATGTTTCTTTTAACTTTGTCAAATGCTTTCTCAAAGTCAATAAATGCAATATGTGTTTCTAAATTATATTCTCTTCTTTTCTCTATTATTAATTTTAGGCAGAAGGCTGGGTCTATACATGATCGTCCTTTTCTAAATCCATTTTGTACCTCTAGAATAAAGTTTTCAGAATATTTCATTAGTTTGTTATTTAAGATTCTGCTGTATATTTTGTAACATGAATTTAGTATACTGATACCTCTATAGTTTTTAGGGTCATCTCTATTACCTTTCTTAAAGATAGGAATCACAATTGCTTTTTTCCATTCTATTGGGGGGATACCAGTTGAGTAAATTTTATTTAAAAATAATAAGAGTCTTCCTTTGAATCTTGTTCCTGCATATTTATATAGTTCTGAACCTAGCTTATCTTCTCCAGGTGATTTTCCGTTTCTTGTTTCTTTCAGGCTGATTTCTAATTCTTCTTCAGTTATTTCCTTTTCATTTTCGTTAATTGTTTGCCAGTTGTCTTTTTTAAAATATTTGTCTGTCCACAGTTCTGTGTAGTAATTTAAAATTCTTCTAATTTCAATTCTGTGTTTAATTTTATGTTTTCTTTGGTATCTGCATTTAGGTGTTTCAAAATCATATATACATTGGCTCTTATTTTATATAAATCATGTTCTAAATTAGAAACAAATTTATTCCATGCTTCTCTATGTCTTTTTCTTACTTCTCTTTTAGCTATGGCTCTTATTCTTTTATATTCTATTTCATCTTCTAATCTTTTACTGCTTAACCATTTGTGATAGGCTTCTTTTTTCTTTTTGATTATTTCTTTTATTGTATCATCCCAGATCTTCATTTTTTTTTCTTTTATTGAATTTTTTGGTCTTTCCTAAGCTTTCATTTGCTGCTGCATTTATTATCGTTTTTATATTAAGCCATTCTATTTCTATTTCTTCATTTTGTTTTATTTTATCTAGATACTGGTTAATTCTATGTTCGTATAGCCATTGTACATTTGTGTCATTCAATAGTCTAGTTTTATAAACAAATGTTTCAATTTTTCTTTCTGTTCTTGTTACTTGTAGCCATTTAGGTGGTAATCTTAATTTTATTTTAACAAGGAAGTGGTCACTGCTTATTTCATACCCTCTGTGAACTCTAACATCTAGTGAAAATTTTGATGTCTTTTCATTTAATATAAAGTAATCTAATATTGATTTCCATCCTCTTGCTGCCCAAATATATTTATGTATGTCTTTAAGTTTATAGAAGGAATTCATTATTTTTAGGTTATTATAAACTACAAAGTCGATCAATTTTTTACCATTTCTGTTTAGAGTGTGTTCTCCATGTATTCCTATATTATTATTAATTTTCGTGTTTCCAATTCTTGCATTTAAGTCTCCTGCTAAAATTATGTAATCATTTTTATTTATTTTATTATATATGTTTTGTAGCTGATTATAAAAATCAATATCAATAAAACAAAGATACTCAATTGAAAAAGTGATATTTAAGTTAAGGGATATTTCATCCTATATTGTTTCTTAGCTGCATAAGAAACTCAAAGAGTTTCATACCGAATATAGAAACAATATAAGTTCGGCGATTCCAATCGTAAGTAAATACCTGGATAGTGGCACCTGACCCATTTGGTAGTGCAAACTGAGGCAACTCATAGAAAAGGTGGAGGAAGCTCCTATCACCATTCTTGGTATTTACCCATCATGTGAACCTAGCTCCTATGAGCTGTATTACTGTTCTACATTATGAGAGAAGGTCACTACCCAGACCGGTTTCAACCTTTATTGAGGTCTCATCAGTGAGTAGGTAGATGAGTTGCCTCAGTTTGCACTACCAAATGGGTCAGGTGCCACTATCCAGGTATTTGCTAACGCTTGGAATCGCCGAACTTTATATAGTTTCTATATTCGGCATGAAACTCTTTGAGTTTCTTATTCGGCTAAGAAACAATATAGGATGCAATATCCCTTAACTTAAATAAGTTCATGTCGCCGAAATGAAGCCTTTGGCTCTTAATATAATTAGAAAAAGTGATATTTTATACAAATATTTTTACTGTAAATAGTCCTTTTATTGAGCTAAAGTAAACACGTTCGCTATGTATAGTACTATTTCTATGAAAGAATATTTACAGAGTGCATCTAATGTCCTGGGAATAAACTTATGAGTTGTTCTTCGTCTCTACAACACATTCCAGATACATTAGTGTATTAGACTATGTTCTATGTTCTAGGCTTAGGCACAAGAGGCACCGGCCTAGGGAAATAATGGCTTTGGGGTGCCAATATCGTAAAAAAAGTATTAGAGCGTGGAGCACCCTTTTGATATCAAAAATTTTATTTTTCGAAACTGAAATTTATTAAAGCTCATTTGAGAACAACAATGGCCTGTGTAGCTCAGTGGAAGTGCCGCTTGCGTCCTCTGCGCTTGGCCGCTTGAAGTTAGACCTAGGTTTAGTGGTTTATTCAGGAGTGGAGTCAAAAAGACGTCTTGTGACTAGTGGAGTGCCACAGGGCTCTGTTCTTGGACCACTGCTTTTCAATTTGTTCATCAATGATATTGGAAAGGATTTGAGAGGAAGTGTTCACTTGTTTGCTGATGATGCAAAGTTGGGTAGAGCAATTGTGAGTGCAGGATGTCAAAATTTTACAGGATGATTTGGATAGTTTGGAGGACTGGGCTAGGAAAAATGGATGTCAGTTTAATGTGGCAAAGTGTAAGGTTATGCACTTTGGGGTGAAAAGAATAGCAGCAGTATATCGCATAGGTGGAACTGTACTCCAGAAGATTGATGAGGCCAGGCATTTGGGAGTGCTGGTGGATAGGGAGTTGAAGTTTAGGGGGCACATTGCAAAAGTAACTAAAACAGCTCACCAAATCACTTGGCTTATGAAAAATACTTTAACATGCAGAGAGAAGCAAGTTGTTGTTCCTCTGTATCGAGCCTTGATAAGACCCCATCTGGACTTCTGTGCCCAGTTATGGGCACCAGGGTTTCTTCGTGATGGGTAGGAAGTGGAGAGGGTCCAGAGACGAGTGACCAAGATGATAGCAGGTCTGTGGAATGAACCTTATGAGAATAGGTTGAGGATTTGTGGGTTGCAGAAATTGGACGATAGGCGAAGGAGGGGTGATATGATTGAGACATTCAAATTACTGAAGGGTTTTTATAAGATTGATCCAGAAGATATTTTTGAAAATATGACTGGTGGTGGGAGGACTAGGGGCCATGCATGGAAGCTGGGCAAGAGCGTGGTTGACAAGGGTGTTAGAGCTAGGTTTTTTACTTGGAGAGTGGTGAATGAGTGGAATAAGCTTCCAGAGTCTGTTGTGGGTGCTACGACCGTGAATGAGTTCAAGGCAAGATATGATAGATACTGTGTGAATGTTGAATAGTTGTTCCAGACATGATGTTAGGGCCTCCCTCGATGAGTCTGTCGACTCCTTGGAGTTTTCCCGGAACAATAATAATAATAATAGGTTCTAGTCTAGTCGCTGACTGGAGGAACTTTTTCTAAGCCTATCTTCGACCGGTTCCCGAGTTAGTCGATCTCTGGCACAGGCAAGCGGGTTTTCCCTCCCGGTAACTCGGGTTTTTTGTCCCGTAAACTCAAGAAAATCGACCGTAGTACTCACATTATTGCAGACAGTGACATATCTTGTTAGGGTTAGGTACCAAGAGATGGCAGCACTTGTTTGCCAGCCTCTTCATCGGTGGCTGCTATAATTAGTGATTGACATGGGCCAGCTATCTCTGATTGGCTACCGGTGGAGATTGAACTGCCCACTCAGTCTCCAAAAGCTAGATAGGGTATAAAGGCCTCGCCTACTCCTATTAAGGAATAAAAAGGCGTTAGTTGATTTGATTTTTGATTTGATCATTTGAGAACAACTATTAGTCAGGAAAGATTAGACGGTTTAACAATATTATCGATTGAACGTGATATTTTAATAGAACACGATGTGGAAGAATTAGTAACAAATTTTCGACAGTAGAAGCCAGAAAAGTTTTAATTTTGTTAAAAAATTGTTTATTGCTACAATTTTCAATAATTATTCTTATACTTTAAGACACAGCTTATGTACACTTTCTTGCTTAGTTTTTGCAAAATTATTACATTTATTATTATTATTATACACCTATTTTATAAAATTTTAAATATTTATAAAAATTAAGTGGATATTAAATCCAGCATTATTTTAAAGCCGAATACAGAAACTATAAAAATTTCGCATGAAATTTAACCAGAGAGCTTACGGGAATACAGTCGCCGGTATTTACGAGTTGCCCTAGACGGACCTTCTAGGAGATATGCCCGCTATGACAGCGTCCATATATTCGCTTCCTATTGGTTAATTTTGTTAAGGTTTCACTTGCGTGACATCTCTTTCAAACTGATCGGTTTTCGTCGAAGACCAGGCAGAAACCTTAACAGAACAAAAACTCTCAGTACTGATGAACATGAAACATCGAAGAAGTGTATTTATGATAAGCGAAGTCTTGGTCGGTGCGTAAAAGTATTTACAAAAATAAAGAGCCAAAAGGTTTCACTTCGGCGATGCAAAATTTATAAAAATCAAGTGGATATTAAATCCATCTAAGGCAACTCGTAAATACCAGCGAGTATATTCCTGTAAGCTCTCTGGTCAAATTTCATAAGAAACTTTTATAGTTTCTGTTTTCAGCTTTGAAATAATGCTGGATTTAATATCCACTTCATTTTTATAAATTTTGCATCGCCAAAGTGAAGTCTTTTGGCACTTTCTTTTAGTAATACATAAAAATACATCTCTCTGATGTTTAAAGTTCCTTAGTACTGTGAGTTTTTGCTGTCTTAAGGTTTCTGTCTGGGAATGAGAAAATGGCAGCTCGCTTGTCATGTTGTGATTACGATAAGACGATTTCAGTTTTGATTCCAGGTAGCTATCGCGGATTAGGAGATAAGATTAGGATTAGCTGAGTGGTATAAAGCCTAGTGAATGTAATATCGTTTAGTTTGACGAATAATGTCTGTTAAATTTTGGTTTAGATTCGGTGAGTAATTTTGTTCAGAAAACTTTTAAGTGCGAAAGTTTGCTACCTATGCTGACTTTATTCTAACAGAGTTATTGCCTCCTATCAAACATGTCAATGAAAGCATATTCGAAGTAGTTTACAGAGAATTTCTAAGATTAGGAAAACTATTGAGCGACAACTGGCCAGGGAAAGTAAAGCTGTTAGATGCATTCCCCCTTCAGCAGTCACATAAGGATGATTTAAATGATGGAAGTATGGTGACTGAACCAGAATTAGGACACTCCACGAATATAGAGGATGTTACATCCCTAGATAGTACTCCGCAGTTTTTGGAAACCTACACAGAATTCCAAACGGTCAAAAATAAAAGGAAAATCTTCTCTACTGCAGATACATCCAAAACAGCGGAGATAGAACCAGATAATGAACTTAAAGAAAGGGTACCCCCCCATTCGTCCTAAGGGCCAAGGAGCACTGGACGTCCGTTGCATCCGCACTGAAAGCTTCAGATTTCACCTTCATGAAAGCCACAAACACAGAAGAAGGGATATGCGTACAAACTAAAACGTCGTCAGACTTCTAGACAACAACAACAACCTACCATATCACACGTTTGCACTCAACGTAGTATTAAGGGGAGTAACTGAAACAATACAAATAGAAGACCTCACTTCATACCTCCAATTTAAGGGATTTAGCCCAATTAAAGTCAGCCGAATGCGGAGAGCTGATAAAACATCCTATCCCCTAATTCTGGTGGAAATAAAACATATATACAATCTCCAAACCATCCGTGATCTAGTCATAAAAGTTGAGGCATTGAAACATAAATCAACTACAGCCCAGTGTCATAGATGCCAAAAGATTGGGCACGCACAACGATGCTGCAAGGCTGAATTTCGTCGCGTGAAATGTGGCGGCAAACACGCATCAAATGATTGCCATAAACCCCGCACACGTCCAGCAAAGTGTGCAAACTGCGGAGGACCACAGTCTGCAAACTATAGGGGCTGTATAGCATTTTCCCAAAACCGAAAGATACAACTCAAAACCGGTAAACCTCTTCAAGAACGTACGTCCTCCCATCAAACCATAGTCTCCACAACGGATGGAAGATCGTATGCTGAAGTTACAAGATCAACCTTCCAAAAAAACCCAAAACCAAATTACTCACAACAAACCTATCCTACTGAACATAACAAGCCACTTAGGTGAAATGCTTGCTGAACTCCGACAAACCAACCCAACTCAAGAAGCCAAGGATATCATCTTAAGGCACACACAATCACTCCTTGTGGAAATTCTTAATGGATAAGTCTAAAAGAAAACCGAAATCACTACAAATTGTTTCATGGAACGCAAATGATTTATCTATCAAATTACAGGAACTGCAGGAGTTTGCAACAGAAATCCAAGCAGACATCATCCTCATAAATGAATCACATCTTCGTCCAAATGACAAAATCAGAATCACCGGTTAGAGCACTTTTTGTACAGACAGATGCTTTACTAGAGGTGGAGGCACTGTCATCTTTGTGAAAAGAAACATAAAACATAATTCAATAGCCGAATCCCAAATAGAACACATGGAAACTACAGAATAGAAATACATATGGAAAACACAAGCAGCATTACGATAAATGCAGCCTACAATCACCCCAAATAAAAAACTCCTTGAATCTGACTTAGAGGTGATACTAAATACAGGCAGAGCAGTGATAATACAGATCCACAACTTCCCTCAGCCTTCCAGGAAAATCTTGGTCCAATACCGCATATAACAACTGCGAAGATATAGAAAAAGCAGTGAAATCTCTTGAAAAACAACTACTGACAGCTATAACACAGGTAATAAATAGAACCAAATGTGCACCATCAAATAAACTCCTAGAGGATATAAAACGTTCTTATCCAAGAGAAAAACAGATTAAGAAGACAATATCAGAGAACAATGGACCCAGAGGATAAACGAGCAGTCAATAGAGCAACAAACCAGGTTCGATATGCCATAAAGGACCACCGTAATCAACACTGGAATAACAAAATTCACCAATTAAACACAGAGGATCAATCAATATGGAAAATGATGAAATCACTCCGTTCAAAGCATTTTACATTTCCTCCAATCCAAGGTGAATCTAATGTTATCTACAACGACGAGGAAAAAGCTGAAGCATTTGCTGATAGCTTAGAAAAACAATGCAGCCCAAATTATATCAATACAGATATAAATTTCATAAGTAAAATTCACACCCAAGTGCGTAAAATAACTAAAAATGCCTCACTCCAATCCAATAATAAATCCCTGTCACCAACAGAAATATATGAGATTTTAAGAAAACTAAATAACAAAAAGATTCCGGGTCCAGATGAAATAACAAACAAGGTGCTCAAGCTACTTCCCCACAAAAGGGTTATCTGGTAGCCATCATTAATGCCATCCTCGGGCTAAATTATTTCTCAGAGCGATGGAAAATTGCCGACGTTTTCCTAATTTCCAAACCTGGAAAAAATACACAGTTTTCTGAAAATTACAGACCAATCAGTCTTCTTTCATGCATAGGTAAGATAGCCGAACGTGCTATTCTCACACAGGTCAAAAGGCAACAGATATCAACTATGTCATTCAAGATGAACAATTCGGCTTTAGGAAATATCACTCCACAACGCTACAAATTTGCAGAGTTATTGAACATATAACCCAAGGGTATGAATGGCACCAACACTCTGGCGCAATTTTCCTGGACATCACTCATACATTTGATAATGTGGCATCACGTACTAATTTTTAAACTATGAAGTTGGTATTCATTACCACTAGTTATACTTATCAAATCATATCTACACAACAGAAAATTTAAAATAAAACTCAACGGTATCAGATCCACAGAGAGGAGAATCACTGCCAGAGTCCCTCAAGGCTCTCTGCTATCTCCCCTACTCTTCTCCATATACATGGCAGGTCTCCCCAAACTGTCCCAAGCTATCACCGCTCTATATGCCGATGACACAATCACTATAACCAGATCCCTCCATCAACATCTAGCCAAAATCAAGCTGCAGAGAGCAGTCAATGAATCGGAGGATTGGTACACCAAATGGCGTATCGCAATTAATCCAAACAAAAGCTCTGCAGTACTTTTCACCAGACGTAAAACAGAACTGAATACAAGCAAAGAAATGTTTCGTAAAATCATCCCTTGGCACAATTCTACCAAATATCTGGGAGTTCATCTTGATAGCCGTCTAAACTTCAAGTCACATATGGATAGCGTCACCACTAAGGCAAGTCAGACTATAGCACAACTATATCCACTTTTGAATAGAACAGCTTCCTAAGCATAAGCAACAAAATTCTCCTTTACAAATCGGTAATCAGACCGCAACTAACTTACGCCTCTCCAACCTGGGGTCACACGACTAAAAGCAACATCAAGAGACTTCAGATAATACAGAATAAATGCCTAAGAATGGCATTTAATGCCCCATGGTTCATCAGAAACATCCAGTTACATCAAGAAGCCAATCTACCAGATATTAAGAACTACATGACAGGCATTGCAGAGAAATTCTTCACACACAGATAATCACCCAAATCAGCTAGTTCGACAGGCAGCGGACTACAATCCCTCAGATCGTTTCAAAGATAAAAAACCGAAATCCTCCATCTCAAGAGAAAGCTGATACAGCCTCAATGTTCACAATGAGCAGATAAATTACCCACAATAATCTCATTACCCACAATCTAAAATGCAGATTAAGAGATAAAGAGTCAAGGACTCTGTCCATCAACCAATTAAGTTCAAAGTTCAAAGGTTTCTGCCTGGTCTTTGACGAAAACCAATCAGTTTGAAAGAGATGTCACGCAAGTGAAACCTTAACAAAATGGACCAATAGGAAGCGAATATATGGACGCTGTCATAGCGGGAATGTCTCCTAGAAGGTCCGTCTAGGGCCAACTCTTAAATACCGGCGAGTGTATTGCCGTAAGCTCTCTGGTTAAATTTTATACGAAATTTTTATAGTTTCTATATTCGGCTTTGAAATAATGCTGGATTTAATATCTACTTGATTTTTATAAATTTTGCATCGCCAAAGTGAAGCCTTTTGGCTCTATTTTAGTAAATAATTTTAAATATTTTATTCAAGGATTTTTGTTTTGTTTTGAATAGTATTGTTGTTATATACCTTTTTTAAATAAAAGTTTGTAAATTTAATTTTATGTAAGATCTTTTGAATATGTTCTATTACGACAAGTCCATTTTGTAAAATTTATACAGCTTAAAATTTTTTTAAAAAAAATGATCAGTCGCTGAAAAACCAAACTGACCTAGGGTCACCACATATCCTAGAGCCGGCCTGGAGTGAACAGTTTCCTACAGATCGGTTTTACTATGTAGTATGCATCCTGTAATCTCATTTTGTCAGAGTGTACCACCTTATGCTTCATTATATTAAATTGCGCATTTAATTTGCACATCATTGTTCTACAAATTAAACAGCCATGTTCTGCACCTTGTAGCACACCACTAGCCAGCTGTCTTGTCCTGTATATGAATTCCTTCATAAACCACACTTTGACAGCTGTTCGTCAGCTACCAGCTGCTCCAAATTACTAGATTCATATCCATCGCCATTTGCTCTAATTTATCCAACAGAATTCAATGTGGAATCCAGTGGCGTCGGGGGAAGCTTGGAGACAAATAATTACATCAATAAATTTTTATAATTATTGATTTAATTAAATAATTGCATCATAAACGTCTTTAAGCTTTTTTTATGTAATTATTTGACGATGTAAACTATAAATACATTACAGGTAACCCTCGTATAACGCGGATGTTAGGTTCCACAGATGCCGCGTTATATAAATCGTGTTATGCGAGACTCAAGTAGGGTTAGGTTCCGAAATTGTTTTTTTTTTAATTATATAAACAACAATGACATATCTGAAAAAAATATTTTTATTTAATTCGGGTAATTTATGAAGTTAATAAAACATGTAAACTATGAAACAAATACATAGTATAAGCTAATAAAAGTACAAATTGTACGTAAATTTCATTGCACATAATGCATAAATGTTTCAGGCAAAATAAAATGAAATGCATATTTTAATCGTCATCACTGTCTTCAAAAATAACATTTCGTAGATGGTCTTTATTTCCAAGTGGCCAGACGTCATTTAAGATATATAAGACATTGATTACCACTCTGCTGCAATTTTTTATTAAGTTTTTATTAATATGGAGCTAAACATATATCCTATTGTCTCGTGAATTTTCCGGAGCGTTACACTGAGGGATCATTAACCCTAAAATAACTTCCTAACTTTCTTGCCAAGTCCAATCCTTTTAATTTCTTTAAATTGAATTCTTTAAACGGATTCATCACAATCAGAATCTTGGACAGAAGTTTCCCCGCCATTTGGTTCTATTAATTGTATCAGTTTCTCCTCATTTAAATATATTTACTCATCAATTTATTCACTAAATTTGTTTTCAACCATATCTCAAAAGCCCTCTTTTGCAATATGGTTGAGAGTGGCCATTACTTTAAAAATAAATTTTTTACATAATAAAGCATTACATATTGTATGTAACTCACCAGAAAATAAAGTGCTCAGCTTGAGATTAACACACTAATGATTTTTAATGCGTTTTCCTGGCAGAAAACGAAGACAATTTTCAACAATAAACACTATAAATTTTCAATAATAAACACATGCGTGCTAAAGGGTGTTTCCCCTAATATAAATTCGCTAGTTATAACTACATGCGCGATATAGGCAGACACAAATTTAACGAAGATAAAATTTGATTTTTAAGTCGCGCGGTGAAAAATATATGAAAACATAAAAGGTTACCACAATTTGTAGAATGTAGAATTTGTTATATCGAAGCCGCTTTGTATAAGTACCGCGTTCAACAAAGATTACTACAATTTGTAGACCGCGTTATATCGCAACCGCGGTGTATAAGTACCGCGTTATACGAGGGTTACCTGTATTTTCATTTTGCATCGATTTTAATGATCATTAATTCTTGGGAGGAAAAAAGGTATTCAGAATTAATAGTTTTTAGCACAATTTCATATATTAAAAAATTGACTGGCATATTTTATTTAAAATCAACTAATTAATCCTAAATTAAATTATTTCAGTTTAAAAGCAAAAAAATCATAAAAGTAACAATTAAAATAATATTAAATTACATATACTTACCTTTTAAAAATGTATTTTTTTGTTTAAATTTGTTTCACTCACACTCACAATTCACACTTCACACTGTATCCTACTAGACAGAGGACAAACTATCCGGTCACTGTTCACAAATAAGAAAAAGATGAACCAAAAACAGGAAGACGTGTTTTATTACTGCAATAAAACACGTGTTCTATGGCTACCCCGCAACAGGCTAACCCAATATAAAATTTTAAGACAGACAAAGCGTTCCCAGGGTAGAGAGTGCAAGATTACATATCTCAATCAATTTTAAGATTATAATTTGTGGAACTTTTTAATCGATCCCGTCGGAAATGCCCACCCTCTGCGGACGCCCATGACCGAGGGATTGCATTTTTTAGATGTATGAAAGTATTAAGAGGGCATAGCACATCAGCACTCATCTTAATTGGTCCAATGCAATTAATTGCAGGATAACTTTGAATACTTCTGCGTAGAGTGGGGGAACAAACTGTTTTCTGATTGATTAGAAAACAACAATCAAGGAGAATACTATATTTGGTTGGTGTATTTGAAATACTCAAAGATGAAAATATGTGAACCATCATTTATAACACATGTGAGGATAGGTAGGAATAAGTGTGAGTAGAAACACTTTCATTACGTAACGAATAATTAATAATTATCATTTTTGATATCTGTGTCCTATAAGTTGCCTGGTAGAGCAAATAGCACGATCCTATAAATTCTAAACACGAATAAGTGAATTTATGAAGGCATAATTTAAAAAAAACTTATGAGAGAGAGAGAAAGTATTGCAGGAATAATTATGATTTGATGGAGCAGCAAATCATCTCATAAAATTTATTGCGTATGTTATGTGTATTTTCTCTGGTTTGTGTATATTTCGCTCCATTTTCCAAGAATTTTATTTTGTTTACTGAGACTCAGTATACATAACATCCGATCATTATCGGAATTATCCACACTTTAGGGAATCCTAAATTCATTAGTTTTTTTTTTTTTAGTATCAGCAGTTCTTCTGTTTTATCAATCTCACATATGTTGGTATTCTGTTGTAGATCAACAATGTCTTATAATACACAGAATATTCATTTTTATTCAGGAATAGATGTTTTTACTGTATATTGTTTCCGAAGACTAGAATAAAAATGTCTTTATACCGTTAAAAAACTTTGCAACCTCAACAGATGCTATACTGCACAAACAAAAGAAAAAACAATTAGCATTTTTCTCCTAACATTCACTTTCATATTTTCAGTTCCAGAAAACATGTGTAACAGCTGTTTGTAATAAAGCCATCTGATATAGTAATCTCTCAACTCATGACAACATTCAATTGGATTGGTTGACACAATAACCAAGCACAGCCTCTAGGTGCTGAGTGACCTCAAAATTTAAGCTCACCTAGTCACGCCTTCTCAGCGGTTTAAAAATAATTTAGATACAACACTAAGAATTTGACACGCTGCGTCCTCTTTACATCTTTTCGAATGGCTCAAAGTTGTATGCATTTTGAAAGCACACCCGGGCTCTTCATGAATCACTAATACTTTATTATCCTCGTGAAGAGGACAATGAAGCATTAGTACAATATATTGTGTTCAATTTTGGGAATCGCGCGCGAAGTCTGCAAGCAATTGGGAGAGTCTAGAACGGGTATAAATGCAAAAATATAATATCGGTGATACTGATATTTCGTGGATGAGCACCTCACACCCAGAATATTCGCCCCTGGTGGAATCCAATTCAATGTTCATGTTGATTTTTTGATCACTCCTATTTTTGTGATAAATATTGACTAATGGAAGTTTAACAACTTCCATTAATCACTAATGTGAATAGATGTGAGAACTTTGTGCTCCTTGTTAATTTGCAGTTATATTATGGATAATCAACACTTTTTGTAACTTTCATTAGAGTAGTCACTGCGGATAGTAACTTAAGAGGAAAAAACTCGATGATAAAAAGAATACTGAAGTAAAGAAAATTTTCCCCAAACTAACTAAAATATTCAGGAAATGCACCGGTTTATCAGAAAAACGAGGGACCATTATTCTCCTAGAAATTCTAGTAAAGAAGTCAGATGAAATTATCAGTTTTCGAAATATAAAATGGCAGCAAACAATTGATTTTAGGGGATGAAAACAGAGAATATTCAGAAAGATGATAATAAATTAACTGATACACTAATTGAAGAGAAATGTTTTGAAGAGAAACTAAATGGAGACTACTGTACTCATTTTCAAAGTATTAACAAATGATGAATGTGTGGACTTTTGAAAGATATTATCAGAATTTATCTTCTGATGAAAGATAGTTTTACAAAGAAACAGGAGATCTTAAAGCACACTTAACAATTCATCAAATAAGCTGCACCGCTTCTTCTATATGATATCACTGATAAGAAATTTTCGTAATACGTAAATTTCACTGATCATTTTTAAATTCCTAAACAGGATTAACCATCGAGTGTGCTATTTGTCATTAGACATTTTAATCTGGACAGCTAACACAACTCTGAATAATACCTACTTAAGAAATAGAGAATAGTATGCGGTAATGAGAATTCTGTCAAGAGGTCATCTGTAGAAAGAATAGTTTAATATCATGAAACACATTTTCGTCTTTACTACTAATGAACGAAATTTTCTCATTTAGAAAGGCATCAAATGGATAAAAGAATTGACGCTAACGAATACCACTTTATGCAAACTATCGGTGACAATAAATTTTCAAAATCAGGAGAGATTAGAACAGACTTAAGATACAAATGAAAAACCATTCGAGTGTAGTATCTTCTGTATGAAATTAAGAGAGCATCACATCTTAAAATACATTTGAGAACTTGAGAAATCATTCTAATGAAAAACCGCATGATTGTACAATGTATCAAATGAAATTTCTGCACCTAGGAATTCAAAAGGCACATAAGAATTCACACTAATGAGAAACCATTCATATGTTCAATCTGTGAAAAGAATTTTTCTCAATCAGGACATCTAAAAATCCACCTAAGATCTCATACTAATGAAAAACCATTCGAGTGTACAGTATGCGGTAAGAAATTTAAATGGGCATCAATTCTTAAGGAACACTTGAAAATTCATACTAATGAAAGACCATATAATTGTACCATCTGCGAAAAGAAATTTTCTCTCTCAGGAAGTCTTAAAAAACCAATAAGAATTCATACTAATGAAAAGCCTTTCGAATGTTCCATCTGTAAAAAGAAATTTTCTTGTTCATCAAATCTCAAAATTCACATAAGAATTCACACATATCCTCTTCCACTCAAATGTCAACCTCACCTTCCCGTGGTCCATCCTGTTCTAAAATACAAACGAGGCACTGGCGATCGAGTATAGGCGGTATAACCTTAACACCCTAACAGAGTATATGCTGTTAGATCTGCCTGTCGAGCGGCATAAGGTAGCAGCCCTACCACTGGAGTTACCCATCGAATGGTTAGTAACCTGGCATGGGGAAATTGAAAATACTTTCAAATTTCATGCAAAGAAAAGTCGGACGGACTGTCAGAGAAAAGACCACAACCCAGGAAACGCTAAAAGAAATTGGAAAAAGGAACACATAATGAAGATTGCAACATGGAATGTGAGAAGCATTGCACACAAAGAAGAACTTCATAAACAACTAAACCAAACTAACATAAAGATATGTATAGTAACAGAAACAAAGAAAAAACAAAAAAGTACAAAAGAAACAAACAACTATATACAAATCTACAGTGGGATAAAAAAAGAAGAAAGAGCAAAAGCAGGTATAATGATTATGATACATAAATCCCTAAAGAATATTGTATATTATAATATTGTGTATTACAACTATTTGAATGAACGACTAATAGAAATTAGACTCAAGACATTAAGATGCCACATAACAATAATTGTTGCAAATGCACCAGAAGAGGGAAAAGAAGAAAACAGTAATATATTTTATAAAGAATTACAGAGTGCCATAGGTAAAACAAATAAAACTGACTATTTACTTCTAGCAGGAGATTTAAATGTCAGAATAGGAAACAAGAAATACAACACAAACATAGGTAAATTTGGCGAAGATACATGTAATCAAAATGGCTGAAGATTGCGCGATTTTGTCATTTATAATAATATGAGAATAATGAATTCAATGTTTAAACACAAGGAAATACATAAATATACTTGGTCAGCCAGAGGATACAAACCAGTAATTGACTACGTTATCACAAATTTTATATTAGCGGAGTTAATTTTAGACGTAAGAGCATATCGAGGCTTTGAATTAAACTCTGATCATTATATGGTATCAGCAAAAATTCGTTAAACCAAAGTGGCTAAAAACACATAGAATTGAAAATTCTTACCAGCCAAGCTACAAAATTTCTTCATTACAGGATCCTCAAGTTAGACAATAATATCAAAAATTCTGATATTGTTAATTCTCTTGTTAATGCTGATACTGATAATTCTCAAAAATGAAAATTTTTACCAGCCAAGCTACAAAATTTCTTCATTACAGGATCCTCAAGTTAGACAACAATATCAAAAATGCACAAACTTAAAAACAGAAACCATGCATGAATCAAGTGACATAGAAGATGAATGGGAAAATTTGAAACAAATTATCACAAAAGCAGCAACAGAAACTTTAGGAATAAAGCACAAGTGAATTAGAAAAAGAGGAATACGAGACTGGAACAAAGAAATAAAAAAAAATTGAGAAGTAAGCAAAACGAGAAGTAAAGAAAAAACATAGAGAAAGATTGAACAATTTCGTAACAGAACTAGAAAATGATTTATTTAAGCCACAACCCCAAATCTATGAAGTAATAAAATACATGAATAAAGAAATAAAAGAAAAGATAAAAATACAAACAATAGATTTAGAAAAATGGGTGACCTATTTCCAAAATCTCTGGACAGATCAGAACAATGAAATAAAATTTTATAAGACGAAGAATGACCTAATAGAAAATATCACAATGTTAGAACTGAAAAATATAATAACGAAGATGAAAAATAGGAAAACACCAGGAAAAGACGATATAAATATAGAACTATACAAAAATGCAGGTGAAAAATGTAATGAAAGACTTGTGAAATTTTTTAATATGGTTTTGGATGTTCGGAAAAACTCCTAACTCTTGGAAAAAAGCACTGGTTATCCCAATCTATAAAAAAGGGAATAAAAACAATTGCATAATTATAGGGGATTTAGCCTGCTGAATACAGTATATAAAATATATGCAGGAATATTAAAAGAGAAACTAAGCAGCATTGTAGAAGACAAATTACTAGAAGAACAAAATGGTTTCCGAAAAGGCTGATCCTGCATAGATCCAATTTTTACTTTAAAATTATTAATAGATAAGAGAAGAGAATTTCAAATAGAAACACACGTGGTCTTTATTGATTATGAAAAAGCCTTTGACAAAATTAGTAGACAAAAATTGTTTAAAATATTAACCGATTTAAACATACCAAACCAACTTTTATAATCTATCCAAGAAATATATATAGGAAATAAAATAGCAGTTAAATTAGAACACATCTCAGAATGGAAAGATATATCAAGAGGAGTATGACAAGGATGTACCCTTAGCCTCTGCTCTTCAATATATATATATATATAAATGAAATATTAACAATCAGGAAACAGCATACACCCATTTGGTATACAAATGACCCCGCAAATGAAGATAGATACACTAGTATTTGAAGATGATCAAATAGTATTAGCTACATCAGAAGATGACTTACAAAGATCATTAAATGATATCTCAAAGCAATATAATATGACAATATCTAAATAAAAAACAAAAATAATGGCATTCAAAGGAGAAAACCTAATAAGAAGTAAAATAGTGATAGATAACACTATCTAGAAAACACTAGAACAAGTAAAAACTTTCAGATACTTGGGATGTGATCTATCATACGAAGAAGAAAAAGACAGATAGACACTAAAATATCAAACTTTGTCAAAGTAAATGGCATAATAAATAATATATTTAAGCCATCCCTAGTACAAAAACACACTAAAATCAGACTATATAATGTCTTGTCAAAACCAACTCTACTATACAGAAGCGAAACATGGACCATGAAAAAAAAAGATGAAAAACGAATTCAAAGAGCAGAAATAAAGTTTCTCAGAAAAACATCTGGATATACCAAGTCGGACCACAAAACAAATGAAGAAATCTTACAATCCCTGAAAATAAAATCAATTAATTACTACATAAGACAGTATAAACAAAAATGGCTACAACATTTAAATCGAATGGACAACAGCAGACTTCCAAAAATATTATACAGATACAAAATAAGCGGAAAAAGAAGAATCAGAAGACCAAGAAAGAGATGGCATGAGACTGGAACAGGCCACTTGGCCTAAATTCCATGTTAGGAAGAAGAAGTTGTTAAAAGTCTAGTCAGTAACTTAAATATTGTTGGCAGTCACGTTATTGTGCACTAATTCTTTTCATCTGGTCCTTTTTCTTTGTTTTGAAACTCAGAACTGTCCTTTTTTTTCTGTAGTCATTCACTCTTCATTGGACCCTTTTTGCAATAGGTTATTAAATTGTTTAGCTAATGAAGCATGAGTAATGGGCATGTATTTCAAGCCAAAATCCAGAAGATTCTTTCTTATTGTACTCCAGTTCTTAATTTTATTTTCTTCCCCTTGGCTCATTTCTGTGTCATCTCAAGGTCTTTTATTCGAGTGTTGTTGAATTTGTTTTCCGATAGATTTTATCCACTTAGGATTTTTATATATATTTTTTTTTATTATCCTAGAACTACTTCCAGAAATTGAGTTCTTCTTCTGTGTTTAGGTGTTCAACATTGTGTTCAAATTTCCTATCATTATTTTGATAAAACTGATGCGGATTTATTCTACACTGCATGTTTTGTCTATATTGGTTTATTCTGCTTTCATAACGAATGATCTTTTTTTTTTTTTTTGCTGTATCCACAATTTCTGCTTTAATTCTTCTGATACTTCAGTTATCAATTTTGTTTCAAGATTATATCGCTTTGTTCTTTTCCAGTTTAAATTCTTTCAATTGCTAACATCTATTTTGGATTCTAAACGTAGTTTCCAATTTGGTGTCCTTTTTTGATTTATTCCTCTCATTATGATTTATTATTTTGGGAATAAAGAAAATTCTTTTGGATTGCCTTTAGTTTGAATAGCTGATTTTCTTTTCATACTCCGATTTAGTTTTCAACGCAATACTCGTTACTTTACTATCCTCCACTTTATATATTTCACAACTGCTCTCATTATATTCCTTCCACATGATCTTCATATTATGGATCTCTTCTTTATTATTCATTATTAAATAATAATGAATAATAATTCATTTCACTTTCATCCTATTTATTCTTCAAACAGTAAGTATACATTCAGATGCCGCCTTATTTAAGTGCTCTTTCAAAAATCCCCATGTATCGCTGATATATTTTTCATTCGGCAGCTGTTACCATGGGATCAAGGATAGTATTCACCTAAATGTTCTGTGGATAACTCCATACAAGTGCACCGTCATTTCCATCTGGTCATTCTCTTCATTTTCCAATTTCATTCTTGCAGTCATCATACTACTTGTGACCTTGGCAGTTTCAGTTTTCCACATTTTGTCTTTCAACTCACCGCTATTATTTTCTTACTTTCCTGTCTTCTGGCATTTGATCCCGAAACAGTTACGCTAAACGGCTCTCCAGTTTCATTCTCCTTTCATTGATTTACGTTCTGCGTGGTGCTGACATTTCGTACATGCTGCAGCGAACAATATCACATGCGTGATTTTGTCACTGGCTCTGCACTCCAATTTAGTTAAAACCTTAATGGTATTTTAAAGGCATAAACGAAAAATATGGAATGAATCATATACTTTTGTAGAAGATAGAAATTATGTAACTGAACTTTAGAATGAACTCTGGGTGAAAGAGTATTGCCATTTAGGACTGTCGTTTGGATAAATACATTAGGGCTTTTTTTTTTCCAAAAAAATAAGGCGGGGGGGGGAATATATGGAGATAAAGATATGTAGGAACTAAGAATGCGGAAATTAAAAGTGCGCTAATTAGTATTGTACATATAGCAATTTCCTAATGGTCTTATATTAAGGATGAACTACAAAAATTTTGTAGAAAAAGGAGAAAGATAAAATATAATAAATAAAGATTAAAAGTGGAAGTTATGGAGTGTGAGCGGTTTCGGCTAAGTATCGTCTTTGGTGCTCGTGGGCCAAATGTCTGAAATCTCGATATTGAGGATATTCGCAGCCAGTGGCACACTCAGGATTTAATCTTGGAGGGGACCGAGTACTCATAACTTAATCTTGGAGGAGGCCGAGTACTCATAACTTAATCTTGGAGGAGGCCGAGTACTCAGAACTTAATCTTGGGGAGGGGGGGGGGAGCAGAGATGAGTAAACGATTTCAGAATACACACTACGCATTGCATGCGACCTATGACTAAGCGTCTGCAGTAATCGCCAATACATGATACTGGTGATCTCTGGACCGGCTCGGGCAAACAAAGTATTTCCCGAGCACTACTTCGTTTGCTTTGCGTTCACAACAGCCGTGTTTCCCGAGAGCCAGAGGGTATTCCCACCTTAAGCGACCGCTAATTCATAAATACAGTAGTATAGAAATAGAAGACATGACACAACAGAAATAAAAAAAATAATAATAATAAATTTCATTAGGAAAAGATTTTTGGAAAAAAATTTTTTCCCCCTTTTTCTTTTGGGGGGAGCCAGAGCCCTTGGCCCCCTCCCTGGGTGCGCCAATGTTTGCAGCAGTATGTTTTTTTTTTTTAATGTACAGACACAAGTCTCCTAGTGGAAAATAAAATTAAAAAATAAATAATAAAAACTCACTGTTAGAGAAATGTCATTTACAGTTCAATTACTTGGCGCGTTTGGGCGTTTGCTATGGTATATTCAAAACCACCATTTCATTTTTATTGTGTACAGGTGCTTTCAATTGCTTAGTGAATATGGCGGCGACTGATACGTGCTTGTCTGAAATGTGTGTTGAGGATGATAACATAGATATCGTAAAAGAAATTTTAAATACACCATCTAAATCTTCAAAACAGTAAGTAATTATGCATAGTTTTAGTATTTTAGTCGTTTTCTTTTTGTGTGATGATGAAATTTGATTATGTGTCGCTTGTACATTTATTGTGGCACAATGCCAAAACATTAAAGGTAAATGTTCTTTTATGTAACCAATTGTTAATCATTTGTTGACCTCAGCAATTCTTTTTTTTTTTTGTTTTTTTTTTTTTGTTACTTTTCTTGGTAATTCTGCCTACTGGTGAAGAGGGATTTCTCCCCCGTCAACTAATACTAATCCGTTTCTGTTCCCTAACTTTTGTGTTGTACAAATATTTTTTTGCAACTTAAGAAACAATAGGTAAATGTTACCGTCATTTACGTGAAGGTGGAATTAGTCCTGTAATTAGAAAATCGGATGCTATTCTGGATCCAAATATGATTTATCATTTAATGCTCACGTAACGTGGGGTCTAAACAACAGAAATTACCATTTCCCGTTATGTCACTCATTTGTATATGATTTTAAAAAAATGGATAAAAAATTTAAATTATGCAAATAGGGAACTCATTTCACATGGAAGGTATGCAAAGTGGGTTCAACTTTTAATTACAACAGCAGCTGCCACATATTAGACCCATTGATCGTTTACACAGTAAGTAAAATACTACTGAAATTTCGCGTCGGGCTGAAGCCAGTGATTGCAAAAGAAAGAAAGCACAACTGAAAACATATTGGAAATAGCGTTACAGCATTCCCCCTCCCCCCCAGTTTCCACTACGGACTACCTTCTGCAGCTCTTCCAAAATGTTAGTAACCTCTCTTCCATTACTTCATAGCAGTTTTAGAAGTGTGGGTGTTGTGTGTGTGGGGGGGGGGGGGTAGAGGTTATAACTTCACCTTCCTTGTCCAGATATCAAACTGACTTTTCCATAATGCATGAAAAGTAACCAGTGTTAGTGTGATTGAGACTTTTATTATTATTATTATTATTATTATTATTATCACTCAAAAAGAGGTTTCAGAATCTGCATACATACATGTCTTGCTATTAAATTGTATGGATAGTGCCTAGTTTGTTTGTGTTAATTTAAAATTATTTTTCATTGTGAAATAGTTGTCATCATTTTATGCTACTTACCATCAAGGAGTGTAAGGTATTATAATCTAGAATTAGTATTTCATGACTGAATTGAATTGACCTGTACTCAGTATTTTTTCATGCAATTTTTGCTTTGAGTACTTGTGTTGGTAATCTTTTATTATCCATTCTCTTCAGAATGTTCACATTGGTCTGTGCATTGCATGTATTTGGCACAGGCAGGTTTCAGCATAACGACTTGTGTCCTTTCTGTGTCAGAAAGCTTATTTTTTATAAATTAACATTTATGGAATGGTAGTTCCATTTTCTGTAGTAGTTTTTCTTTATTTTTCGTAGATAACGTTATCATTAAGTAACTAAGCGATGAGACCTATAGATTTCATTTTAAAAGTCAAAAGTTATTTAGAGTGTCATGCCTCCTGAACTCAATTTTCCATCTTCAGAATTGATGCATTGAAGTTTATAAAACTCAACATCAGCAGTGTTGTTTTGAACAATTCTAAAGCTTATGATCAGAAAATAAAGTTGCTTCTACAAGATTGATATACACACACACACACTGATTAATAGGAATCCTACCGAAAGTTAGCTAATTAAACTAAACAAATTATTAGATAAGACCACATCCATCATGCAACTGTTAAAACAAAAAAACTCAAAACATCTAATGCAAGGCCTCATGGTATCTATGACATACTTAAACTGTATTAAAATAATCACAGTCCTAAATGTTTTGTTGATTGATTCCATGTGCAATCTTACCTTCTAATTTTTTCCTGTCCTTGTTCATTCTCTGATCAGTCACTATGTTTCTTCAATAAAAAATTATCCAGAATTTTACTCAAAAATATGACATGAAATCTGAAGCTTCAGATGCTATGGTGAATTTCAACATTGTATCTCTTTTACATCAGAATTTTTATTCCAAGAATTTCCATCTGACAGTATAGACTTATTCATTTTGATTACTTCTGGATATTTCACCTGGAAAGATAAACTTTACAAACAAGTTGAAGGAATTGTAATGGACTTTCCTGACTAATTTTTATATGGAATACTTTGAAGAAACAATTTAACTTTCAACCTTAAAGATTTTGCTATTTGAAAAGTCACTGAATCAGAGCTCCATTTCTTAATAATTTACATCCTTCAATCAAATTTACTTCAAACTAAGAATCATCAAGAGGAATTTTATTTTATTATTATTTTTTAATGTACACATCAAATGAGAATCTGTTGGATTGCTTTCAGCTTCTGTCTACCATAAATCAACTTTTACAGGTTGCTGTATTAGTATTTCATCTTCACACCATCCATCTCATAATATGGAATTTTTAAAATACTTAGTATCTAGAGCACATAAAATTGGCTTCTCCAAAGTATCTCAACAGGAATTGGAAGCTCAAACCATCTTCTCTAAGCATTTATAAACTATGAATTACATATAAAATCATTGACAAGTTCCTTCAACATCCTCCAAGGAAAGAAATCTGTATAACTCCTATTCTTTAAATGCATTTCTGAATGTAAGCAAAGTATTTTGAAGAGATGCACCTTCAAATCCATTCTCTAAATCCCCAATTTCTTACCTTCTTCAAAAAACATGGTAAACACCAGGGAGCAGCAGTAGTGACAAAGTTTCATCTTCTTGCAGTGTCTTATTTTGATAAAATGGAAAGATTAGTCAATAAATATTCTTAACACCAGATTCATCTACAACTTATCATGGAATCCACTTGAATTGATACCAAATTTATGTATAAATTTACTTAGTTTTAAGTATTACATAATTTCTTTGCCTGGTGTGAGACCATTTCCCTGTTTTATTGGAGGCCTGAAGTGGCTTGAAAAAAGCTCCATGTTTGATCTGTAGAGCAGGGTTACTGGACTATGTAAAAAAATAAATAAATAATACTAAAAATATATATATAATTAATAAAAATAGATATAAAACATTCTTAGTCCACCCAAAGTATGAAAGTACTATAGGTTTACTAAAAACCTTTTGTGAGTGGAAGTCACATAAATATAAAAGACTTATAAATTTGAATATTTATTTAAAGAAAGTGCTGAAGCCTTGCTCCATTGGAAATTATTCTCAGTTGTAATATTTTTTTTTCTACATGCACACATCCCAGTAGTGTTTTATCTTAACTGTAACTGCATATTCAGAAGGATTCTATTGCAACATGTTTTTCTTTTGTTGTATTTAAATTTCCATTATTGTTCTTCAGTTCATACTGATGATGTTTTACAATATGTGAAATTAAATTTGTGATTAATAAATAATATTTATTTTTCTGTGGCATAAATGTTTTGAATAAATAAAGAAGTTAAAGGAAAATAAATTAAGACTATAGGTGACTGTCAAAAATAACTCCAGCTTCATACTCATCCTATGCTGAAGCACATAGTAAGAGCAAAGAAATCATTGGCAAATCCAAATCTTACTTCAAAAGGACCAACAGCAGGAAACTTGCCTCCTGTTGAAATGGCAGTTGTGTCTTCTGGTTTCATGAAAATGCCATTCAACACACAACTTCTACTCACCTGTGCTTCCACTTCTCTCTCTCTCTCTCTTTCACATCCAGATGGCAGCACTGTTACAGTACTTAAAGATAAACCTAACTTCCTGGCCTCATTCTTTTCTAACTCCTGCATAGATAAGTAAGGCAAATCATCTCCTTTTCTACCAGAAACAGCATCGTACACTATGTTGTTGCAAAAGTGTCCAGACAGCAACCATTTGTACTTCCTGTGGCTACTACAGCATTGCTGTCAATACAAGGTTGGGCCTCCTTTCACTGTTGTTACAGCCAGAACTTAGTGGAGGACCTACCCCTTCAGGGTAGGTCCTCCACTAAGTTCTGGTAAACTACTGCTGGAATTTATTTTCATTCCTCTTGTAGTATGCCGAACAGCTGATGAGTATTAATTGGACAAGTAGGTCTGCCGCTCAACCTTTGCTCCAGCTCATCCGAAAGATCGAAAGATGTTCAGTTGGGTTGAGGTCAGGGCTTTGGACTAGCCAGCTTAGTTCTTCCAACTCCATCTCTTCAAACCACGGAACTAGGGTTTGAAGAGATGGAGTAACCTTGCTTTTTAAATAGATTCATTATCATGCTGCTGATACAGAAAGGGACCTATTCCAGAATGTCACAGTGGGGCAATAAGGTTTAAAGATCTGGACATGGAAACCAATGGGTTCAGTCCAAACCAGGAAAAACAGTCCCAGATCATTTGTTACTACCTTCAGATTTCAATCATTACAAGACATTCCTATAAATATCATTCACCAGGTCCAGACACATCCATCAGATTGCTAGATTGTACCATGATTCATTGCTCCAGAGGATCCTCTTCTATTGATCCACAGTCCAGTCACGGTGTTGTTTGCACCATTCCAGATGATGCCAGGCATTGGCATCATCTGGAATGGTGCAGCTTGTTAGCTGCAGCACGATCATGAAACCCAAGGGCAAACACCTCCCAGCGAATAGTTCTGTCACTGCCATCTGTTCTAGAGCTCATGCAAAGTCTACTCACGATTTCCTGAGTCAAGTGGTCCTGATTTGTCTGTTTTTTGGGCCTACCAGTTCATGGAAGGGCTTAAGGGCTTTGGTTGTTCCATCATGTTTCCACTTCATGATTACCTCACTGATGGTAGACTGGGGCATGTGCAATGTGGCAGAAATCTTTCGGAGCAAATGACCAAATTTGGAACTCCAAGTATCATACCATTAGAACGGACTCAGCTCTTTTTGTTCACTTATTCTGGTAAAGAATGTCTACACTGCTGATGCCCGCATGGCTATGCTTATTGTGGGTATCTGTGTCATACGGGTGAGGCAATGTAGAGCTATTCAGGTGTGGAAACACTTTTGGCAACATAGTATATGTACCCTTCCCCCCCCACACACACACACTCCAAAATAAAGTTTACAGTGAACATGTTGGCAGAGACATTTGTCTTTCTTAAAAAGGCAGTTAAGTTGTTTGAGAAAATGGATCCCAACATGGAAAGATTTAGTAAAGTAGGCAGACTGATGCAAGTGGCAGTTCCTTAGTACAGAGAAATTTATGCAGATAAGAAAACTTATGCAGGCTAAGTTGGGCATAATATACAAATTTTTGGAGAATCCCACTCCTGTCACCTCATCTCCTGAAGACCATCTACAAGTTATGCATCTAGTGAAAACAATCCTCAGAATGCTTTGTTGTAATTCTTGAATATAAAGAAATTTTTTGTTGATTATCTAGCCTCCATGTCTCTTCTGATGAATTGTCAAATTAATAAAGTAGAAGGTTTGCAAAATTACTCGTTCTCTATATGTTTCAAAACAATTATTTTACTGATAAGTGCAGAGAACTGTACACTTGTGTTTTGATATTTATTACAATACCATATACAGAAATTTTGTTATAATTTGTACATTGTATTACTTCAATACAAACAGAGTAAAACTAGTTAAAAATATAACAAACCAAACCTACCACTTTTAGCATTCAGATAGGTAAATTTTTGGCATATCCTTATGGTCTATATAGTGATTTTCAACTTAGGACAGGATTGTCAGAATGGAACCCCATTCATATGTCATGGACTGCCTGTAATAAATTTATTTTATTCCTCTGGTATTGTTCATACATGCATCATTACTATGAGCAGAACCTGTTGTTGCCATGGGACACATGGAAATACAGGGTGTTTTAAAAAAATGTATCCACACTTTGAATGATCATAAAGTTGGTATTTATTATAATACAGTTAACTTTCACATTGTAAAGTACACTACATAAATGTACTTTTCATCCCTCAACATCTGTATTCAAACTGATGACTGTCCTGGTCCAGGCACCGCTGATAATGTGCAGCAATGGAATTGCAAGCACTGAGAATCATTTCATCATATAGCTGGGTGCATTATCTTTCGACTGCTGCTTTCAAGTAATCGACTGTTGCTAGTTTTGAAGTGCAAACTTTATCCTTGATAAATCTCCATAACAAGGTCCATTGACGTGAGGTCTGGTGAACACGGGGGGGGGGGGTATTCTACAGAACCTCTTCTTCCAATCCATCTGTTGGGTAGAGTCTCAAGATAGGCCCTCACATCTCGATGGTAGTGTGAGGATGCCCCATCTTGTTGAAAATAAAAGTCCTCTTGAATATGTGGCATGACAGCTTCATGCAGCAAGTTCAAGTAATTGGCACCAGTTACAGTACCATCGAAAAAGAATGGTCCAATTAATCCATGTGCTGATAAGTTGCACAACACTGTCATTCCTGGAAAATTTACATGATGTTCCTCCATTATATGCATATTCTCAGGTGCCCAGTAAATGCAATTGTGCCGGTTAATTGACCCATTTAATTTAAATGTGGCCTCATCACTCCACACAATTCGTCTTGGAAATTGTGTGTCCTCTTCACATTTTTCCAAGTACCACTCACAAAACTGCATTCTCTATCCAGATCATCTTCGTTGAGGGCGTGTACTCTTCTTGGAACATAACTTTTCCAATGACTGCTCTTGTAACATGTAATGGACACTTGATTTTGATACTCCTATCTCACGAGATGCTTGTCGCACAGATTTTCTTGAACTTTGACGATACATTTCCAACCTTTCTTCTGTTGTTGGCCTCGTAGCTGTTCGTGGTCTTCCTGAACGTTGCTTATGGACATTTTGAACAGTTCCATCTTCTTCAAATTTATATCTAATTCAAGTGATAGTAAGTCTCATAGGTGGATCTCATTGAAATTCTCTTCTAAACTGTCTTTGCACTTCCACTATGTTTTCATACTTCCAGTAGTATTTTAGGATAAATTTTCTTTCCTCAAAGCTTAGTCTGGTTTCAGCCATTATTTCAAATCTTTTAAACTTGCAAAATAATGAAAATTAAGTGAGTTATTAGCTGTTGAAGTGTGTATACATTTTTTTGGGACACCTTGTATTATATTACATTTCTCTTGGTCATAAAACAAAAGTATTTTTATTATATCTGGCAAACAAAAGTAGTAAATGAGCATCAAAGCACTGGATGATGAATTGATGGTAAGGATTGAAATAATGCATTTATATTGTGCCTTTCACAGGACAAAATGAGAATAGTTTTTGGTAGTTTTTCCACTTGGTTATACTATAAATTAAAGATGCCAAGAAATTATATACTTGGTTTAATCCTTTATCCAAGTGTAAGCAAACAAGTTTGCACCTGAACTGTTTTCAGGACTGGGGCAACTTGTATATAGAAACTTATAACTTCACATCACTTGCCTTAGTATCCCATTTTGCAAAGCACATATCATTACAGGTATGTATAATGCTATGCATTTTGGGAAGGGTCACTACCCAGACCAGTTTCGACCTTCATTGCGCTTGTAAATGTATGGGCTACCTCTCCAAAAACTCGTACAATCCCTCAGATCGCCCAACAGTTAGTGACCTGAAGGATCTTTTAACTCAGCAGTGGCTCTCTTCAGTAACAGACTCACTCTACCACTGAGAAAAACCTCTCATATTGCAGGGAAAAGCATTCACCAACACCACCCCAATAGAAGCCATGCTGGAAACACCAACCCCAGGAGACTCAAATGCTCTCTCAAGGCAGCGCCCCTCCCCTCCTCTCACCAGGAGGCTAGACTCTGAAGAAACCTTAAGAGAGCAGAAATTCTCTTTCAATACTTGGTCTCATCAGTGGGAGCCTGACCCAGAGGTGTTACCGAGGTTGAAGCAATGCAGAAGTCATATTTTCATATACAAGTTGCCAAAAGGTGCATACCTTATTATTAAAATACTCTGGATTAGAGATAGTTGTTAGTAGTTTTTCCACTTGGTTACCAAGAAATTATATACATGGTTTAATCCTTTATCCAAGTGTAAGTAAACAAGTTTGCGCCTGAACTATTTTCTTCATTACTTAACCTTGGGTGGATAGTGATGTGATGCAGTGGGCAGCACGACTTTGTAAAGAATAGGTCTTGTCTTAGTAATTTATTTACATTTTATAATAAAGTGATAGCAGAATTGGATAAAGGAAATGGCTACCCCATGATACTACTGGACTTTGCAAAGGCATTTGATACCACAGAATACCACATGGAATACTATTACAAATGGGAATAAATATGAAGCTAGTAGCATGGATGGGGGGGGGATGACTGACAGACACCAGAGAGTAGTGTATGGTGGAGTGGAATCTAGGAGAATGAATATGACTAGTGTAGCACCTCAATGTTCTGTATTAGGGCCACTACTCTTTAATTTGTATATTAATGACATAAGGAAAGATTTAAGAGGGAATATTCAGTTGCTTGCTGATAATGCAAACTGAGGAGAGCAGTAGTTGATAAAGGTGATGTAGCTATCTTTCAGGATGATTTAAATAAATTGACATTGTGGGCAAAGGATAATGATTGTCAATTTAATGTTGCAAACTGTAAGGTTATGCACTTCAGGTTGAAAAGGCTGTATATGGTGTATCATATTGATGATACTGGATTGCAGGAAGTTGATGAGGCTAGAGGATGATGGTAGATAGAGTTGAAGTTCAGAGGGGATATTGTCAAAGGTCGTAAAATACCTCAAAGGATTATTTGGATGTTGAAAACACACTAACAAGTAAAGATAAGGAAGTTATTGTCCCTCTTTATAAGGCTATGATTTGGTCACATCTTCACTGTATACAGATTTGGTCTCCTGGGCTTTGTGGGGACAAGGAGGTGGTAGAGAAGATTCAGAGACAAGTGACTAAGCTGGTGACAGGTCTGCGGAATGCTCCCTTTGCAGATAGATTGAGGGTTTGTGATTACAAAAACTAGTTGATAGGCAGAAAAGAGGGGACATGATAGGAACTTTTAAGATATTAAAGAGGATTTATAAAATTAATGCAAAGGAAACTTTTCAATATATGACTAGAGAACTATGAGCCATTTGTGGAAATTGTGTAAGAGAGTAGTTAATAGGGGTGTGTGGACCAGATTTTCTGCATGGAGAGTGGTGAATGGGTGGATTGCCAGAATTAGTTGAGTTTTCTGAAGTGAATGAGTTTAAGGAGAGGTATGATAGGTTTGTGTGTGTATATTTAGTAGTTTGGGTCTCCCCAATGAGTCTCTGGACTGGAGATGCCGTATAATAATAATATATGTGCACTCTTATAAGCGTCTTCTCTAGCTCTGTCAGTTTTGACAATGCCTTTGGGAAAGACTAAGTTCAAATCCTGTCTAGGACTTGAGGAACCTTTATCAGGACTTTTCAGTTAAAGGTGAGTTAGCCCTTTTTTTCCTCAGCAATTTATATGAATCATACTGCATACCATACAGTAGTTTAGGAATATAATAATATCACCTCCATAAAGTAAAGAGCTGAGTTTAATATCTCTAACTTTGATATCAGATTGTCATATTTCCTATATAATATGATCCATATGGATAAACAGTGGCAGTTACACACACACTCTTGTCTTTATACCTGAATTTTTCACTTTATCTTCACCAATATTTGAGTTTATAGTTCACTCCAGCTTTGATTCTCTTTACAACTTTCTGACATATTTTTCTTTACAATACGATATTCATTTTTATCCTGCTTGAAACTAAATGATCGTTTTCAGATCCCCTGTATACCCTTCTCTCCTGAATCAATATGAAGATATTACTAACAACAGTTATGATGTTAGTAATGAGATGACTCTTTGTCTTCAACAGTAATCTAGCAGGTGGTTACCATTATTATTATTAGCTATATCCATAACGTAAAAATTAGGTCACAACTCCGACCAATATGAGATAACACCAGCACTTCAAAGTTTGAAACACCAAACCGATATAACATAGCATCGACTTCCCCCATGTGAGGATGATACATGGTTGAAACGGCTCTCACTCCATTAACCCTCTCCCCGGCCCCCATTTCCTCAAAAAAAAAAATTTATATTTTCAGCCCCATCTTTCATCCCCCCCCCAAAAGTGCCCTTAAAAATAATATGTATATCATTTATTTCATCATTTTCCTTTTTACCTGGCGGTGTTGAGGGTTTATTGATCATCGGACCTCAACTGTTCTCTGGATAAGGTGCCCCGGTGTATCCTATGTCAGTGGTAGTGTTGAGTCCTCAAGGTTGGTTTTTGCCTGCTTTGCTGGATGAAAAACTCCAGATAAACTGGGGAGAAAAACCTTACTGTCCATGCCCAAGACCGGCTAACTTGACTATGGCTGAGAAAGATCCTTAAGCTCCTCACATCAGCGATGGGAATCAAACCCATGACACTCCTTTCCCAGGCATATGGTTGTGAGGCGCATAGCAACCCGGCTAACTGTGCAGACTATATGTAATATATGTATATATTATATAAAAAAAAAATGGGTTTTTCAAATTAATTCTCTCACATTGCCTCAACCCCCCTCCCACCCTCTTTTTCCAAAACCCCCTTCCCTTTTAACACCTTAACAGCAGAAAGGAGACAAACAGAACAACATCCAAAAAAAGGTATATGCGAATTTTCTTCCTCTATTATTCTGCATATATCTGTCTCAAAAATACACCTGTAATGCCCTAAGAATTCTTGAGTAAAAAGCTAGTGACATTAAAAAAGGGGCACTCCTAAATGACAGCAGGCAAAATAGCTGTAAAAATAATAAAAATTATTACTAGCTTTGCTCTTTTTTCCAAATTTTCCCCAAAAAAACATTTCTGTATGTCTGGTATTCATTTCAAACTTCTGTTTAGAATTCTAACAAGAATCAGATTTTCCTTTTTCTTTATGTCAGCAACCTTTTCGAATGATTCAAAATTTCCTTCTTCATTTTCACTAGTAGAATCCTCTGCGTGACCATAGAAATAATATTTTTCATTTTGAAATATGTTCACATCATGAACCACATAAGTGTAAGTGAATTATTCTCAAGGTTTAAAAAAAACAACTCATCATTACCTTCTATTCCGTGTATAATCCTGCCATATTAATCCTATAAAATCTCTGTGCTGACTTAAATATCTATCATATCACCTTATTTTTTGCTTAGCCACTAAACTCTGCAATTTGCATTTCAGAATTCTAATTCTGAGAAACTTTATACACTCATTTCTGCATCCTTTTCAGAGTTCTCTCATCCAAATGGAAACTAGTTGACTAAATGTATGCACATTAGACCACATAATTTTGATCAGTTCCTCATACAGTGGTCTTATGTATGAGACTGTTTACAAGATTATATTATTTTTCACTATACAAGGAATATTTACAAAACAGTCAAACATTTGACAGAAATGAACTTGCTTTCCAGCACCTCATTCAAATGTTATGGAGTTTGGAGCAATAGTAAAGCTAAAAATTGTAAAGAACAACACACACACACACACACACAAAATTTCTTCTTTATCTGAGCTTGAAAGCGGCACAGTTATAGTGAGAGGGGCGGACTTCTACTAGTATGTCATGATAATGGAATGTTAGCATGATGGGCATGGGCCACTGCTTTCAGTTTCTTTAAAGTTATAAGTGATATTTAAGAGTTAAATACTTATAAGCACTTTTAGAGTTATATTTTTATTTTATTATTACAGGCACTTTCATGAGTTAGAAGACTCATTGTGGAAGCATGATATTAACCATTGTTCACACAATACCTATCATGCTTCTCCTAAAACTCATTTGTTGCAGCACTCGCAACAACCTCTACCAATCCATTCCAGTCATTCACCAATCTCCAAGCAAATAATCTATTCCTCACATCCTTCCTAACACAACTCCTTGGGGTAACTCCTAGTTTTGTCCTACTTATCTTGTATTGAAAAATTTCTTTAGAACCTCTTTAGTAACTTAAATTTCCATATCGTCTCTTCTTTTTTACTTGTCAACTAAACTTTGAAACCCATACCTTCAGTCTATCCTCATAGGGAATATTTCACAGACTTGCCATCTTGGTAACTCATATGTTGATCTTCTTTGCCACCTCCTTATTCCCAAGAAACCTAGATAACCAAATCTGTGCACAGTAGTTAAGATGCAGCTATATCATAGCCTTACAAAGTAGCTTTATTATTAATGTGTAAACGTAGAGTACTGAAGAGAGAGAAAAAAAAATCCATTTTTAAATTCTGCATCCTGAAATATAGAATCAAACCGTTTTGATTCTAGTTACAAAATTCTTGTTGACCAATTGCTATTTGTATAATGAGATAAGTATGCACTACTGCCCGCAACATAACTTTCATTGTAAATGCTGTGCGGAGCTATTTCAAGGCCGAAGCCTTTTCGTGTCTAGTACCAATAGGTGTAACCCCCGATTTCGTGCGACGCTCGTTCACCCTTGGAAACAGTTGAAAGTATCTATAGATAATTATAACCAAAAGCCCAAGCAGGTGTTGCACGTAATACAAGAGTTAAAAATGAATTTTTTCTTATGGTTGACGTGAGAGGATGTTGTCCATGCTGGTGTGTATTCACGAGTTATAATGAAATAGTTTGCCCACCTAAGATATATTGATATAATCAATTGATTCAGAAGTTCCTGTTGGAATTAAGATATTTTATTTGCATGCTGTAAAATAAGTTCTTTAAGTCGTTTTATTCCTTAAAGAGCGTAGGTGAAAATCTTTTGGCCTTAACTTTTGGAAATTAGTTGGCAGCCGGTCTCCACTCTTAGTTACAGGTAGTTGACTTCGTGACTATGGATGATTTCGATATTGGCGAATGAAGAGAGTACATCTGCCTCTATATCGTGTTTCTAATCCTAACTGTTATTATTGCCTTAAAATAGCGAGTTTTGCGGTCGATTTTTCTGAGTTAAAAACCCGAGTTTCTTGGAGTTAAAAAATCTGATTGTCTAGGCCAAATGTATAATAATTCAGGGGACCTGCTAAGAGGCGGGGAAGCCTAGAAAAAATTCTAGTCCAGAGATGGGGCAAACATTGCACGCCCACGATTTTTTTTTTTTTTTTCGGCACGCAACCCAGGGCACCTTAAAAAAATTAAATAAGTACATATCCAACATCTTCTGATAGGTTTTCATTGCATCATACATGAGGAGACTTTATGTGCAAAAGCTGGCCTAAAAGAACTTCAAGAAATGATGCAAACAGTAACCAAGGTTGTTAATTACATTTCTGCACGTGCTTGGAATAAAACATAATTTCAGAATCTATTGAATGAAGTGGATTCGGTCTACAAAGGACTAATAATGTACAAAAATGTTCGTTGTCTTAGTCAGCGTTTTGTTCTGAAACCATTTGTTGAATGCCTGGATGAGATAAATCTCTTTTTGACTAATCAACTTACAATTACATTTAATGGCAAATAAAAAATGTTCACGCTATCAGCAGGGAAGGACTTTTAAGTAAAAATTCTTTTTTATTTTAATTTTTTTATTCATTACATTCATTCTTTTACTTTATTCTTCATCCATTTCTTAATTTTTACATTCATTCAATCTTACATTGACTTACAATAATCACTCTTACAATATTCTTTGATTTTACGTTCTAGTGTGATTTTTGATTGCCTGAAAATGTTTTCCCACTACTTAAGCACCAAATAATGTTCCCCAAAATTTCGGTTGGGTTGACACGTGAGAAAATTTTGCATCCAAGATTTGGCGATTTTGGCATGCACACTTAAAAAGGTTGCCCACCCATGTTCTAGTCGATGACCGATTATATCTAAAATGGACTTTAGCAATATAGAAGCTTTACCACAAGAATTCACAGACAGCCTTTTGTACATTAATATATACCACTAATAATAATGTAACTTATAGTTTTCCAAATTTTGACTCGTGCGTAATGAAAATACTTGTGTAATTTTTTAATTTCATTTGTTACTTTTCCAGTGGATGTATAATTGTGTGTGGGTGGGGGGGGGGGCATACTAAAGTTTCTAGCGTTATGTTGGAATGCATGAGGGGTTAATAGTATGGGACCATTTGTCCTGTTCATTGGAGGCATGAAGCTCCTTAAAGTATACCATATTCGGTCTCTGGAGTAGAATTTCCGAATTGCCTATCCTTAGCCCTTCTAATCTAAAATGGCGTCATTTTTTCTCAGTCGAGGTCAGGCTTAATTCATATGTAGTACTAACCCCTAGTTTGAAAGCAACTTATCATTTACTATCGTAGCTGCATGTATTCTCATAAGCTCGAAGACATTCTTCAGGTATGAAATAGAGCTCGGTTAAACGGATGTAACCTTGTGTTATGTTACAGATTTTCCTGCACGCAGCGATATTTTATAATATATCTGAACCAGTTCGTCTCTAACCATTGTGGATAACATATTTGTGATGATTTATGCGATTATTATTAAAATCAGATTTGGAAGCTAACCTAGTTTTCTAATCTACACGAAAATGTCATACGATTTAGCAGAGTATTAGGGAACGATTATTAGTCCGAATGTTTACCATCTCATTGTTGCAAAAATAGTTGGTGAGACTACTCTGCATAATCACATGCAATGTTTTAATGAAACGTAAGGTCGGATGTTGGAATAGCAGATTCGTATACATGAATCGTTTTAATACAACAGTGATATTTCGATTAAGTGTCTGCCATTTTCAGATGAAAATCATTATGACAGTTAAATAAAATTAATCGAATTCTGCGAACTAACGATTTGCATCGTTTATCGGTGGTTTAGTTACTTCAAACGTCTGAGAATATCAATTCTATCCTACAGTAATTCTCACCGACCGTTAATGTTAGATGAAACTAGTTTTTCATTAGAACGTGTTTTTGCTCGAAACCCTCAACAGAATCAATCAATGATGGATATTATGTTTAGCGTCATCAGCTATTATTCTTTTTAATCTCCTCGTAGCCACCGCTAATCAAATTCATTTTGAAAACACAAGCGTAGCCTGCCCTCTACTTCAGATATCAATCACAGCATAAGGACGTGGTCTGGGAAAAAAAAAAAAAAAAAAAAAAAAATCGGAATTTGATAACCACGTATTCAGATAAAGAAAAACTGGTTATACAAAATAGAATGAATATAATCATAAATATTCACTTAAAAGCAAACTTTGCTTTTAAGGGATAGGCTTTCATATACAGGATCGCCCATAAGTCATGGAAAATGCCGTAGAAAGAGCCATTTGAAATGAAGCAACTGCATAAGTTGCTTCACATTGTTTTAACATCAGATTTTTTATTAGTTATGAAAAACCACATTTTTGGCTTCACAAAAGACGGGCCCTTTCTACAACATGTTCCATAACTTATGGGTCACCCTGTAGATACAGAAACAACAACAGATCAACAGCATTAATAAATTACTTGATCAGGTAACTACATGGGATCAAGTATCACAAACAAAAATTCTCTGCTGACAAATATTGGCAGCCCTACTTATCATTTATTGAAATATCAACCCTGATTATTGTCAGATTGGATAGGTCAATCTTCATCATACATTAAGATCTGTTTATAAACTTTGCCCCTTTTATAAGCAGATAGGCGTTATTGCAGGTTCATAGTCGCCTCCAGTTTTTTTTATTTATTTTTTTTAATCGCCATCTCTTCTTATCCTTCTCTGTGGCTACATTTGTCGGTGACATTTTTTTGTGGTTAAAAAGCAGCGTGACTTTTTATTTAAAAAAATCGTTGTGATTCATCATAAAAACTGGAACTGATGGATTATTACAGTTTATACTATGCATGAATCTCGCACATGCAAGTTGGGAGTGTTGGATGTCAAGTCAGTCAGAGACTATTCTACACACGGGACCGTACGTTATTTGCCAGCTGAAACTCGCCTACAGAAAGAACTTCATTTCATTAAATCTTATTTTCTCCGCAGTCACTTTTTGTCATTGTAGCCAGTCATTACTTGTATTGTCATTGTGTATGTAAATGATATTACGAATATAGTGATTACATACATTTGTAATGGTTATTACGTCATAATTTATACAAGCGATTTTAAACAACTACCCTCGCAACTTCAACAATACGAAGATTGAAGATTAATATTGTACATATCTTGCCACCGAACAAAAGTTATCTCTAGAATTCTAAGAAACACCATTCAATACAGCACATTGACCAATATTAAATTCATTCCTTACTGCACATCTTAAAGACAGAAATCCGCTGTTTCATCCAGATGATTATTGCATTCTCAGCTGTGCTTGTTTACTGGAAGATGACGATAACGAATGTAATATTTAGGCCTCGCAGAACATTCTTTTGATATACACACAAGTCTCATGGGAAAATGGTATCCTATACAGATACAAATTTTTATATAAATTTGAAAGCTATGAGATCGTTCGTCTAACCATAGCAGAAATAATTGTATAAAACTTGCATGTCTTGAAAGTTCTTCTTATTGTGCTATCTTCGATCGAAGGTCAGCGACCATCTTGGCGAACAAACTGCGCTCTCGTGCTAATCTGAGCAGTTGTGCACTGCTCTTTCCTGTCCACGTCTTGATGTTATCAAACCATGATATTCTTTTTCTTCCTCTAGTTCCT
Organism: Typopeltis vanoorti; assembly: GCF_054136105.1. Classification (NCBI taxonomy): domain Eukaryota; kingdom Metazoa; phylum Arthropoda; class Arachnida; order Uropygi; family Thelyphonidae; genus Typopeltis; species Typopeltis vanoorti. The sequence continues at coordinate 64,975,252 of NC_143551.1, forward strand.
TTGCCACCAATTCTTCCTATCAAAATAGTTTGTAGAAGTTGGTATTTGCTGCTTCTCATGATGTGGCCAAGATATGATGTTTTTCGTTTCTTGATTATTTGTACAAGATGTTTAGCTTTGCCAATGGATTTTAAGACATCTTCATTGGTAATTTTTTCTGTCCATGATATCTTTAGCATTCTTCTGTATAGCCACATCTCAAAGGCTTCGATTTTCTTGATGGTTGTCGCCTTCAATGTCCATGTTTCAACTCCATAGAGTAGAATAGACCACACGTAGCATTTCAGCATTCGGCATCTGACTTCCATGTTTAGGTCTTTATTGCAAAATAGTGTTCTCATTTTCATGAAGGACTGCCGTGCAACTTCAATCCTTGTCTTTATATCTATTTCTGGATCCCACCGTTCATTAAGCCAGCAACCAAGATATTTATATCTTGACACTTGATCAATATTTTTCCCATTGAGTGTCAGTTTCATTGATGAGGCTGGATGTTTGCTGATGATCATGTATTTTGTCTTGTTTATGTTTATATTTATTCCCATTCTTTGGCTTTCTATGTATACTCTGTCAATGAGTTTTTGGAGATCCATAATATTATCTGCAATTAGCACGGTGTCATCTGCATATCGAAGGTGGTTAACAATCTTTCCATTTATTGTGATTCCCTCTGAACATTCTTCCAATGCTTTTTTAAAGATTACCTCTGCATAATGTTGAACAGAAGTGGTGAGAGCATACATCCTTGTCTCACTCCTCTTTTGATGTTAATATCACTGGTGGTAATGTTGTCTAATTGAACGGTAGCTGACTGATTCCAATACAGATTTGTTATTAGTCTTAAGTCTTGTTCGTCTAGCCTTATTTGTTGAAGGACTTCTATTAAGTTAGTGTGTCTGACTTTGTCGAATGCTTTTTCAAAATCTATGAAACACATAAAGACAGATTTCTATTTTTCTATGCATTTTTGTATCAATATTTGGGTACAGAAAAGGGCCTCTCTAGTACCAAAACCATTCCGAAAGCTGAATTGTGTTTCGCTTAGAGCTTCTTCACTTTTTCTATAAATACGATTCTGAATTACTTTCAAAAATATTTTTAATGTTTGGCTCATTAGACTAATAAGTCGGAAGTCACCACAGGAATTCGCTTTGGGTTTCTTTGGGACAGTGATAAATGTAGATTTGAGCCAATCCGATGGAAATTCATCACTTTCATATATTTTATTAAATAGTTTTTCAAGAAGTTTGATGTTATCTGGTTCTATTAATTTTAAAAATTCTGTTTGCACACCATCTGGTCCACTGGCTTTTCCTGTTTTACTTGTTCGTATAGCATTCTCTATTTCGCATTTCATGATTGCTGGTCCTTGAATGTTATCTTTTATATTTTTAGGCTTCTGTCTAGTATCATTG